>NW_027394377.1:0-50000 GCF_049309525.1 Garra rufa | reverse complement strand
CAAGCTGTTTTTATCAATACATTTCAGTATGGATTGAAGAGATGTTTTGAGACAAAGAAATCACTGTAACCTTTTTTCGCTCAGCATCAATCATACTGAATAGAATCGCTAGTACTGCCAGTAATAACATCAGCTAAATGTTAAAATTTTTAATATTTGAGAGACTAATAATGAAAACAAATCAAGCATGTTCACTGACACCCTATTTTGTTTTGTGTTTATGTATTTTAAATGATATAAGAGATAAAAGGGGGATGACTCGACAAAACTAAATAAAGATTAGAAATAGTGATGCAAATAGTCACATAATAATTACATCTTCTTTAGAAGATGAATATGCATACTAAGCACAGTATAATAAGATGACCCCTAGCCCCAAACGTCAATCAGTTTGAACATCAATATTTGTAGTGTTGATGATTTAGTGATTATGTAGTAGTGATTTGATTTAGTCAGCCAAAACAGTTTGAACAATTGATTTAAGTTCAACTGACGTTAATTGATCTAAATTTGTGTCACTGGAAAATAGTTAATTATGCTGAACATGCTGAAAGTTTTTTAGTCTGTTTGAACAAAAAGTGGCATGTTCAAAATTATTCATACCCTTCTCAATAATCAATAGAAAAGCCTTTATTGGCTATTACAGCAATCAAACGCTTCCTATAATTGCTGACCAGCTTTTTGCATATCTCCACTGGTATTTTTGCCCATTCATCTTTAGTGATGAGCTCTAACTCTTTCAGGTTGGAGGGTCTCCTTGCCGTCACCCTGATCTTTAGTTCCCTTCACAGATTCTCAATTAGATTTAAGTCAGGACTCTGGCTGGGCCACTGCAAAACGTTAATGTTTTTGTCTGTTAACCATTTCTTCATCACTTTTGCTGTGTGTTTTGGGTCGTTGTCGTGCTGAAATGTCCGCTGGTGCCCAAGCCCAGGTTTCTCTGCAGACTGCCTGATGTTGTTGTTGAGAATTTTGATGTATTGCTCCTTTTTCATGGTGCCGTTTACTGTGATTAGGTTCCCAAGTCCACCGGCTGAAAAACACCCCCAAAACATTAGGTTCCCACCACCATGTTTGACAGTGGGGATGGTGTTCTTAGGGTTGAAGGCTTCTCCTTTTTTACGCCAAATGAAGGCTACATCATTGTGGCCAAACAATTCAATTTTTGTTTCATCTGACCATGAAACAGAAGACCAGAAGTCTTCTTCTCTGTCCAGATGAGCAAGCAGGCTTTTGTGTGCCTTATCTGGAGAAGTGGTGTCCTCCTTGGTCTGCGTTCGTGGAACACAGTTTTTTATTTTGAAGTGAAAATATAAAAGTAGACCCTTGGGGTAAGCTAAATGAATGAAAACATTTCTTCCATTAAAATATGGGCAATTAAATTTGTAAATATGCCTGTATATAAATCACAATAAACTCCAAAAGTGCTTTGTCTGTCTTTGATTATTTAATTATTAAGCTAAATTGTCAAAAGACAATTTAGACAATTTTAAATAGCACAGTTCATCTAGTATTGTACATTAATGAAAGTGTAAATTTATAAACAATTTTAGAAATGTAATCTCAAAAGTAATTTATACATTCTGTGAAAGATTAGTGAGGGGGCCTTAATAATCATAATAATAATCATCCACATGAAACATTTATAAATATGTTACAATTTTAAAGTAAATTCACATGTATCTTAAGGGGGGCATCTTCCCCCATCTTACCCTATAGGCTGCCAGTACATTGTCAGTTCTAGTGTCAGTACTGACAATGTTTTTTTTTTCTTATTTGTTCATTGTACACACTGTTTAATGATGAATCAAACTGCTTGTTTAAATATAAGAAAATTAATTAGCATAAAATTTAGTTGAAAAAATGTGACAAAGTTAACCTAGAGTATTAATTTTGCCTAAACCAAATTGTGCTGACCAACTAAACATATGTATTTTAAATGAACTAAACTGTTTGTAAAAACTTTCTTTTTTGAGTGCAAAGGCAGCACTCAATATGCATAATGGTAACCACAAAGTTCAAAAACATTACAGAAACATTAAACACTAACATGTTTTCCTCTTTACAGAAAAATATAAAATAACACTTAAATGTATTCTCCTAGTATAGTCATTTGCAAAGCATTCTGGGAACTATAGATCCACTGCCAAGTTAGTTTTGTCAACAAATATATGTAGTTTTTATTGATACGTGAATTTACCAAAAATTACTTAAACTTTTAAATGTATTAGGCAGACTGAACACAATGAAATTAAATTGTTACAAAATTTCAAAAATCATTTCACCTTAGCTCTAATTAATTAAATTGAATAAGAGGCAAAAATAATTTTTGAGTGTATATTGTGTCTTTTATGATGCATCATTGTTGTCTTTATTTTTCATATTTACGATGTAATTTCACATATTTGTGATTATTTGGATGTTATATTGATGTGGCATTAACACAGACAAGCAGAGCCATGCAGTGAACAGTTTAACATCCCTGTGCTTTAAAGTAAATATCAACGATTATTAAATGCCACTTGGCTGATCAAATTTGAGGAACAGAAATCTCTCTATCTCCCTTCCTCAGCTGCTCCCATTAGGGGTCGCCACAGCAAAATTATCAGCACACCCATTTAGCACAGGTTTTACACCGACTACCCTTGACGCCCTGACGCAACCCAGCACTGAGAGTGCACTAGCTAGTGGACACACTAAATTTGAGGACCAGAACTAACTGGTGTATAATCAACTTAGTTGTAAATATAGTTGTTGTTGTTTATATCATTACTATTATTAATTTTTTTTTTATGTTTTGTGTAATGGGCACAAGTATAATTGAGTGGCACAAATCTCAACTCAAAGAAACAGTAAGATATCTCCCTCTAGTGGTTGTAAATAGCACCATTTAAGGTGCATCAAAATTCTTGAACGGGTTGAGCTGTCCATGGTTCTGAACTCAAGCAGGTTGCTATCCATGGTACTGAATTATATTTCAGGCTGATCTAACGGGGAAAATAAAGACGTGGTTGTTTTATGCTACCCCCAATTCTGCACTGAATAAAACCGATATCGATGCAGGTTGATATTTCCGAGCCATTTGCCCTTTTACTGCTGTCCAGCTGCATTGACTTAAATGGTTCTTATCAAACCCTCCCCTTTCTTTTTTTAATGCTCAATGACCCAGTAGCCATAGTATTGGCTGAAGTGACATTTAATATTTTGAACCACCCGTTTTTATGACCTATATGATAATGTAAAGGGGACGGCGATGTTTGATTAATTGTTATAGCAGAGAAAATCCAATAAAAATTCTGGTTAGAGCACGGTGGTTTATGTGTGTAAATACAAGACTTGACAAATCGCTTGCACTAGATGAACCCCCGTGTGTGTGTGTGTGTGTGTGTGTGTGTGTGAGAGAGAGAGAGAGAGAGAGAGAGAGAGAGAGAGAGAGAGAGAGAGAGAGAGAGAGAGAGAAAGAGAGTGTGCGCGCGCCCGCGGACAGCTCTGGCAACCAAACCAAGCGAAGGCAAGTAAACTGTATAAGGTTTCGTTAGGTGGTAAAGGAGATCCAGCTGACCGCTTTATATCTGGTTTCCTACTCTTTCCCTATCCCCCTATCTCGCGTTCCTTCAGTTTAGTATTAGGGTGTTTAGTTTGTATTTGTGCACTTACCGGAAATATACTGCAAACCGGTAGGCTGTTTGTGATTAAGTTTTAAAATTCATCGTAAGTTACAGGCAGAGTTGGCGCGCACAGTAGCGGAGAGAGGCGGACGCCGCGCGGGGTCGTGTTACTTTGCGTCTTGCTTTTTATAGGAGGAATGGGGTGAGTAGTGAAATGCCAACTCTCTGGAAACAGATCGTGTTCTCCTTCGCTTCTATACTCAGCATCGGTTCTGTAGTACTTCTGGTTGTGGCACTGTCTACCGAACGCTGGATCACCGGAACCACACTGTGTCAGACAGGAGTGGATCTGGTGAACGCGTCTAGTCCGGAGCTAGAGCAGTTCACGGGACACATTTACTATGGCCTCTTTCAGGGCGGGAAAACACGAAGATGCGGGCTCGGGATCCGCCGCTCCAAAATATACAGTAAGAGCAACAACGTGTAGATTAAATACCTACAGTTGAAGTCAAAAGTTTACATACACCTTTCAGAATCTGCAAAATGTTAATTATTTTAGAAAAATAAGAGGGATCATACAAAATGCATGTTGTTGTTTTTTTTATTTAGTACTGACCTGAATAAGATATTTCACATAAATTATGTTTACATATATTACACAAAAGAAAATAATAGGTGAATTTATAAAAATGACCCCATTTAAGAGTTTACAGCACCTGATTCCTAATACTGTGTTGTTACCTGAATGGTCCACAGCTGTTTAGTTGTGTAGCTGTTTTGTTTTTTATTTTTAAGTCATAATTGTTCATGGGTTCTTCAGAAAAATTCTTCAGGTCCCACAAATTCTTTGGTTTTCCAGCATTTTTGTGTATTTGAATTTTTTTTAACAATGACTGTGATTTTGAGATCTATTTTTTCACACTGAGGACATATGAGGGGCTCATCTGCAACTATCACAGAAGGTTCAAACACTCACTGATGCTTCAGAAGGAAACACAATGCATTATGAGCTATAAACCTTTGAACAGACTGAAGACGTGTAATTTTTATTTTTATTTTGCCTAAATATCTTTTTTTTTCATTTAGTACTGCCCTTCAGAAACTACAGATGATACTTACATGTTTCCCAGAAGACAAAATAAGTTAAATTTACCCTGATCTTCAAATTAAAAACGTTTTCACCCCCTGGCTCTTAATGAATTGTATTTTTTCTGAAGCATCAGTGAGCCTTTGAACCTTCTGTATAGTTGCATATGAGTACCTCAGTTGTCCTCAGTGTGAAAATATGGATCTCAAAATCATACACTCATTGCTGCAAAGGGTTCAAATACACAATAATGCTGAAAAACCAAAGAATATGTGGGACCTGAAGGATTCTCCTGAAGAACAGCAGACAGTTTAACTGTTCAGGACTCATGAACAACAATCACTAAACAAACAAACAAAAAACACAGCATTGATCATTTAGGTAACAACACAGTGTTAAGAATTAAGAGTATGTAAACTTTTGAAAAAGGGCCATTTTTATAAATTCAACTATTATTTTCTCTTGTGGGCTATACGTAAACGTCTTTTAAGTGAATTATCTTATCCAACTCAGTACTAAATAAAAAATAACATGCATTTTGTATGATCCCACTTATTTTGGTAAAATAATTCACATTTTGCAGATTCTGCAAGGTGTATGTAAATTTTGACTTCAACTGTGTGTGTGTGTGTGTGTGTGTGTGTGTGTGTGTGTGTGTGTGTGTGTGTATATATATATATATATATATATATATATATATAGTGCATATATAATATATACAGTAGTCTAGATATCTCTTTACATATATTAATCTCAATACGAATTAACTATCTGTGCTTCTATAAAAGGTATAAATCCAATTTTGTGAGACCTAATTTCTGTCTCTTTCTCACAAATTTTGCAGTTTTCCCAAAGCTCATCAAAAAAATCAACAGTGGTCTTCACATGATCATTATTTTCTTTCTTTTCACTGCTATTGGCTTTGCAGTGGTCAGTTTAGCTTTTTGTATATACAATGCCAGAAAAGTTCCTTACCAATCTATCAAAGGACCTTTTGGCCTGTACATCTGGAATTTCATTGCAGGTAAGTCAACATAACACAAACAAAAATACAATGTTCTGGACAATCACCCCTAAATCATCAATATCAACAATAACAAACTGTGATTTGATACTTCTTTTGATTTCTGATCATATGTCCACTCTTTCTAATCTCTTCTCTCAGCTCTGTTCAGTGCAATGGGCTTTGCATGTTTCCTTGCAGCAATCCAGTGCCATCAGCTCACAGAACATGTGGCTAACTACCGCGAGAGCTTTTTTACCCTTGTGATTGTTGAGGAGA
This sequence comes from Garra rufa, assembly GCF_049309525.1. Taxonomy (NCBI): domain Eukaryota; kingdom Metazoa; phylum Chordata; class Actinopteri; order Cypriniformes; family Cyprinidae; genus Garra; species Garra rufa. The sequence continues at coordinate 44,023 of NW_027394377.1, read as the reverse complement.
ATCTTGGTTTCTCCTTCTGGTTGTGCGTTGCCAGCGCTGTAACACACGGAGCTAACATTCTTGTAGTGGCCTCCAGTAAAATTCATCTACCTAAAATACAGACTAAGAAACCAGAGGAACCCACAGCCACTGGAGATGACTTTCTCTACTAAAGAACAAGGATGAGTTGAACCCAGGGTCAGAAAAGAGGCTGTGCATATGAGCCAAACAGAGCATTCATCTGACCCAACATCTACTGAACCTGAGGTGATTTATGGGGTGATATGAGGTGACTACAGACTGTGTTAGTCATACTGAAACTGTGGTTTCTACAGAACAGCATTATCCTGTGGAAAATGCATAAAAAGCAGATCACTTGAATATGCTGTTTGTTGTGGAGGACAGCAACATGCTTTTTGGTTATGGACAACTGCAGGGCTTCCAGACTTAAATGTGACATGGTGTATGTAATTTAAACTGTAAAAATTTTTTACAAGTTATATATTTATCTCACCTATATGTGACCCTGGACCACAAAACCAGTCATAATTGTCAAGTTTTTAAAAATGAGATTTAAGTTGAATAAATAAGCTTTCCATTGATGTATGTTGTTAGGATAGGACAATATTTGGCTGAAATAATACAACTATTTAAAAAATCTGGAATCTGAGGGTGCAAAAAATTGAAATATTGAGAAAATCGCCTTTAAAGTTCTCCAAATAAAGTCTATAGCAATGCATATTACTAATCAAAATTTAAGTTTTGATTTATTTACAGTAGGAAATTTATAAAATAGCTTCATGGAACATAATCTTTACTTAATCGATATTATTGACCCATACAATTTATTTTTGACTATTGCTACAAATATACTTGTGCTACTTAAGACTGGTTTTGTGGTCCAGGATCACATATTTCAGAGCTGAGAAATGTACAGTATATAATAATGCATAATTTCTGTCTGATATATAAGAATAAATAACTCATTCACGAGTCAATAAACTTAATATTTAAAACGTTCTCTTGTGTTATTTCTACTCTCTAAACATCTATCACAGCAGAGTATGTAATAAACAGTAGGTCCTAACAAAATTCTATAATTTTCTTTGTTTTGTTTGTTTACTTTTAATTTAATACATCTGAAAAGAGAAAATTGAAAACAGCGCGAAAAATAACAGCTATAATAAACTTGGCAGATAGATCATTGCGACATCCAGTTCACAAATTAATCTTGATCATTTTGCTTCCTTTAGATCTGCACTTTTTGTGTGGGGTATTAAACAAATCTTAAAGGAGAAGTTCACTTCCAGAATGACAATTTCCTGATAATTTACTTAGCCCCATGTCATCCAAGATGTTCATGTCTTTCTTTCTTCAGTCGCAAAGAAATACAATTTTTTGAGGAAAACATTCCAGGAATTTTCTTCATATAATGGACTTAAGTGGTGCCCAATGGGTTCAAATTGCAGTATCAATGCAGCTTCAAAAGGCTCTACACAATCCCAGCTGAGGAATCTAGTGAAACGATTGGTCACAAAATTAAAAACTATATATAGTTTTAACCACAAATGCTCATCTCGCACTCTAGCTCTGCAATGCCTTCACGCATTACGTAATCATGTTGAAAAAGTCATGTGTGGTTAGTTCTTTGTCTGTGTACTTCGGTTAAAAAGGTAGCGTAGGGCGAAAAACTCCATCTCATTTTCTCCTTCAACTTCAAAATTGTCTGACTTCATTGATTTACCTTTTTGTAAAAGAAGGTGTTTTTTTGGGGGGGGGGGGTTGTTTTTTTGTAAAAGGCAATTTTCATTGCACGTCCACTTTGTACTGGGTCGGTACTTCAGCATATGTTATGCGTGTATGATTACATAATCTGTGAGGTTAAGCTAGTGAAAGATGAGCATTTGGGGTTAAAAAGCATATAAATTTGTATTTTCCTTTCCTTATGTGTTTCGCTAGATAAGACCCTTATTCCTCGGCTGGGGCCTTTTGAAGCTGCTATGAAACTGCAGTTTGGACCTTCAACCCATTGATTCCCACTGAAGTCCACTATATGGAGAAAAATCCTGGAATGCTTACCTCAAAAACCTTATTTTATTTTCGACTGAAGAAAGAAAGACATGAACATCTTGGATCACATGGGGGTGAGTAAATTATTAGGAATTATTATAATTCATTCTGAAAGACACATTCAAACAGATTGCTTCACGTGGCTTCACGTGCACATAGGTTTATCGTCAGGGACTCCCAGGGTACCTTGCGAAGCTGTAAATCGGTAACCACCTGTAAACTGGGTAGAATCGATCGTAACTAGGGGTGGGAATCTTTTGGTACCTCACTATTAAAATCGATTGTTGGGGTCACAATTCGGTTAAAAAGCTATTCAATTGACAAAGATGCGAATTGCTAGAAGGCTGAATCACGATTCATATGTGAATCGATCCCCCCCCCCCCCCGCCCCTTTACTATGTTTTCAAAAATAGACTTAACTTCACCTACACTTTTCACTTTATATTATACTGCCCTACAAAGGCAAAGTGCAGTAACTACGCCAACACTGAAACTGAGAAAAATGCCTTTAAAGTTTTTACACCATATATGGTATTAGTTTGGATTTTGTAGTTACTGCGATTTTGACACTCTTGTTTCTCTGAAACTGGACATTATTGAACCAGGAGACTTTGCCACAAGACAAAACAGTTGTCACAAAGTCCATTTTAAGCCTTAACTCAATTTTGACCAAATGTGTAGTTACTGCACTTTGCCCTTGGAGGGCAGTATACATGTCACATATAATAAATTACCAATAAATGGCATGGTATTACTAGTGGGGATTAATCATCCTATATGTTCTTATCATTTTACTTATTACCAGTGCTGGGCAATAATTAGTGATTAATCGCATCCAAAAAAAAAAAAGGTTTTTGTGCATATAATATGTGTACTGTATGTATTATGTATATGTAAATAAACACACATGCATGTATATATTTAAGAAAAATTGTATGTTTATATATTTAATATATATTTATATATCAAATACTTCATATGAATATAAATATATACATGTAAATATTTTCCAAATTAACAGCAGTTTAATGTTCCTGACGTTTGTGTCATGCATGTTAATTAAACAGCAAAACACATTTGTAGCTTTAACACAATTTCTTAGATTGAATTTATACAATGAAGACTATGTTTTTTTTATATTTGATTATTCAATTTCTGTACCTGAATACTGTTAGACTTACCTGAAAATATAAAACACTGTTTATTTCATTTGTATCCTTCTTCTATTACATTTATCTATGTTTGTAATTTGTTTATTTTCAATGCTGATTTGCCTATAAAATGAGTACTTTTTTAGAGGAGTATCAAACAATCTCCCTTGAGACTTTATAAAGTAAATGATCATAAATATGATCATAAACTTTTTTTCTGTGATCCTAATGGAAAGTGTATCTGGATGTTAGGCTACTACCAGAATCTATAGTAATGATACATTCAAACTTCCTCATTGTAAACATTGAAATTTACATTCTGTTACTGGTTTGTTTACTTCTTAGGGTCGTTGTCCTGTCACACTACCTAACATTTTTTGTTGAGCCTCAGCTGGTAAACAGGTGGTCCTTAAATTATGCTGCAAAATGTTCTGATAATTGTATGAATTAATTTTCTGTGTCGATGACACCAAGCTGTCCAGGCCCTAAAACAGCTAAATATGATGATACGCCCTCTTACAGCAATTTGTTGCCCATATGTGAAGTACACGTTTTGACCAACAGAGTGCACTATTGTAGCAGTTTTAACAAATGCATGACTGACTCACATTACTGTGTCCTATAGGACAGGACAGTCATGAGGCTCCACTGAACTATTACCTGTCTTTTGCATACCATACACTTGCTATGAAATAGTGAATAAACAAATTCAAAATAAGATTTAAGTTAAAATAATACAACGAAAAAGTATTGCTTAGTTAGTTACAAAAACCATGTATTATTGCAAACAATAATAAATCAAAATAAAATTTTGTATATGTTATGTTTTATGATACATCCCACTTTATTTAATTAGAACACAAACTGTAAGAACATCCCACTGATCAATAAACAGTAAGGAAATGCTATTAAATAGCAGTACCAAACTAATTTTTGTTACTACAATGAAATTTGCAAGTTGGTATTATCGACCACTGTCATCAAAAAATCCAGAAAATTACAAAAAGTGAATAGAAGTGGTATTATGGGTAAAGGTTAATGGAAACCACAGCTTGCAAATTGGTAAATATTGCATGTTCCTTGACGTTTGGATGCATTTTTGTGGGGAGAAGCGGATGGAAACCTCAGTATATGTGTGTGGGCGAGACACTTCTATCCCACAGCACTCAACCTTTAGCATCACACTCACATAAACATGAAAAATCTAATAGAACAGATCCCTAGGCATAAACGTAGTCTCTTTGTGTCAGTTATTGACTTTTGCTCATTGGAAATTATTGATCACAATCTTTCCAGAGAAAAACAGACAGAGTAAATCTGTGTGCAAGTGAATTCCACACACAGACATTATGAAAATAAAATCAAAACTGTGGCTTGTTTTATGAATCCCTATAAATGTGCAAACAGTGTTTCTCCAGCGATCAAAAAGGCTCTAGAGATTTTGAGAGGAAATAAATGATCATAAATGCAATGTCTTTATGATCCTTTTGGCAACCTGTTGCTTTTTGTGGGCTGTTCAGCCTTTTGCTGTTCTAATAATATTAGAATAATATTTTCCATGTTTTTATGAAAATTGTATACAATGTACAGTATATTAAAGTTCATGGTTTGATGACATTTACTGGTAAAATAGCTAGTATGGAAATCACTGGTGATTTTTTTTTTTTTTTAGAATGTGAGCTTAGAGTGTTTGGGAAATTGCTAAACAAATAAAAAATTGCAGCTTTTTTATCTCACAATTTGGACAGAAAACAAACAAAAAGTCAGAATTACAAGATATAAACTCAGAACTGTGACTGTAACCCTCAGAATTGAGGGTTTATATTTCACAAGTCTGACTTTTTTCTTAGAATTGCAAAATGTTGATTCAGAAGGCAGAACTGTGAGATATTAAGTATTATTTTGAGAAGAAAAGTCAGAATTCTAAAAAAAAAAAAAAAAAAAAATTAAAAATTAAAAATTAAAAAAATAAATTCTATATGATTATAGAATATACATGTTTTTTTTTTTTTAGATAAAATACCCTATGTTGTTATGAAGTTATGGCTACGATGTGCATGGTTTTGCACTGTAAATGCTTTTGTTTCCCGAAGGAACGTCATTTTGTTTTAGTCCATTGACTACGATGTACAGTACATTTGGAAATCCTTGGACTCGTTCCCGGTGCAGTTTATTGGACCAAATCAATAAAGTGTATCTTCAGAGCATCCTATTGTTTTTCCACAGATTCAGACCCCTTTGGCATAAAAAAAAAATCAACATCACTGCCCAGGTAAAAAAAAAGTGCACTAAAATGCACTTTATTTAAGTATACTTAGTACACTTTTCAGTAATGTACTAAAAGTGCTCTATTTTCGCACACTAATTTTGTACTTAATGTACTAAAAGATAGTATTAAGTATATGTTAAGATAAACTTAATACCATCTAAGTGTACTCAACTGTGCTATTTTGAGACACCCTGAAATTGAACTAAAATGTGCTTTTAACATACTATATCTGTATTTTAAAAAATATATTTAGTTAAAACTAGAAATACACTTGAACCCTATTTTTAAACATTTATAAATATATTTAAGACTAATTTAAAGTATAATAGTAATATATTAAAAGAATATTCAAAATGTGAAAAAAGTGTGCTAAAATACACTTTAAGTATACTTAGTACACTTTTCAGTAATGTACTAAAAGTGCTCTATTTTCGCACACTAATTTTGTACTTATTGTACTAAAAAATAGTATTAAGTATATGTTAAGATAAACTTAATACCATCTAAGTGTACTCAACTGTGCTATTTTGAGACACCATGAAATTGAACTAAAATGTGCTTTTAACATACTATATCTGTATTTAAAAATATATATTTAGTTACAACTAGAAATACACTTGAACCCTACTTTTAAACATTTATAAATATATTTATGACTAATTTAAAGTATAACAATAATATATTAAAAGAATATACAAAGTGTGAAAAAAGTGTGCTAAAATACAATTTAAGTACACTTAGTGCACTTCCCTAATGTACTTAAAGTGCTCTATTTTCGGGCACTGATTTTGTACTTAATATACTAAAAGTTATTCTTAAGTACTCCTTAAGATAAACTTAAGATCATCTAAGTGTACTCAACTGTGCTATTTTGAGACACCATGAAGATGAACTAAAACGTGCTTTTAACATACTATCTCAGCATTTCCAAAAATGTATTTTGTTACCACTTATAATACATTTGATACATACATAAAAAATAAACTTACTGATTATTTAAAATACAATAATAATATATAACAAATGTATACAAGGCGTATTTATAATGTATTGCCCACATGTTTTTTATTAATAAAAAATACACTTATTAATTATTTAAAATACATGAATAATATATAAAAAATGTATACAAAGCGTATTTATAATGTATTGGCCACATATATTCATTAATAAAAAATACATTTGTTGATTATTTAAAATACATGAATAATATATGACAAATGTATACAAAGCGTATTTATAATGTATTGCCCAAATTTTTTTATTAATAAAAAATACACTTGATGATTATTTAAAATACATGAATAATATATGACAAATGTATACAAAGCGTATTTATAATGTATTGCCCAAATATTTTTATTAATAAAAAATACACTTGATGATTATTTAAAATACATGAATAATATATGACAAATGTATACAAAGCGTATTTATAATGTATTGCCCAAATATTTTTATTAATAAAAAATACACTTGATGATTATTTAAAATACATGAATAATATATAATAAATGTATACATAGCGTATTTATAATGTATTTTTTATTAATAAAAATATGTGGGCAAGACATTATAATTACGCTTTGAATAAATTTATTATATATAATTGATATATTTTAATTAATTAATAAGTGTATTATAATGAATAAAAATGTATGGGCAATACATTATAAATACGTTGTCACGAAACGTGTAGGAAAGCAAAAAATAACGTCTTCAATAAAAAGTCTTCAATAAATCCTCAGGCAGAGTAACAATAGACAGGAATGGCGGGAGAAGACGTGCACACAACGAAGGAACATAGGTGTAACGCTTGTAGCCGGACAAAGAAACAAGGAAATCAAACAAACTTATAAAGGGGAGATAATTACAACAACAGGTGGAGGGGATCACACTAATGAGCAGGAAGACCAAAAAAGGGCATGGGAGAAACCAAACAGACAGTCCAATGGGGGAAACACTGGGAAAAACCAAGACAAACAGTCCAAGGGCGTGACATACACTTTGTATACATTTATCATATATTATTCATGTATTTTAAATAATCAACAAGTGTATTTTTTTTTGTAATAAAAATATGTGGGAAATACATTATAAATACGCCTTGCATACATTTGTTATATATTTATGTATTTTAAATAATCAACAAGTGTATTTTTTATTGATAAAAATATCTGGGCAATACATTATAAATACGCTTTGTATACATTTGTTATATATTATTCATGTATTTTAAATAATCAGTAAGTTTATTTTTTTATGTATAATTAGTATATTTAAAGGTTTATGAAATATGTTTCAATCCTATTAGAAGTGGTAACAAAATACATTTTTTGGAAATGCTGAGATAGTATGTTAAAAGCACATTTTAGTTCATCTTCATGGTGTCTCAAAATAGCACAGTTGAGTACACTTAGATGATCTTAAGTTTATCTTAACATATACTTAAGAATAACTTTTAGTATATAGAGTACAAAATTAGTGGCCGAAAATAGAGCACTTTAAGTACATTAGGGAAGTGCACTAAGTGTACTTAAATTGTATTTTAGCACACTTTTTTCACACTTTGTATATTCTTTTAATATATTATTGCTATACTTTAAATTAGTCATAAATATATTTATAAATGTTTAAAAGTAGGGTTCAAGTGTATTTCTAGTTGTAACTAAATATATTTTTTTAAATACAGATATAGTATGTTAAAAGCACATTTTAGTTCAATTTCATGGTGTCTCAAAATAGCACAGTTGAGTACACTTAGATGGTATTAAGTTTATCTTAACATATACTTAATACTATTTTTTAGTACAATAAGTACAAAATTAGTGTGCGAAAATAGAGCACTTTAAGTACATTAGGGAAGTGCACTAAGTGTACTTAAATTGAATTTTAGCACACTTTTTTCACACTTTGTATATTCTTTTAATATATTATTGCTATACTTTAAATTAGTCATAAATATATTTATAAATGTTTAAAAGTAGGGTTCAAGTGTATTTCTAGTTGTAACTAAATATATTTTTTTAAATACAGATATAGTATGTTAAAAGCACATTTTAGTTCAATTTCATGGTGTCTCAAAATAGCACAGTTGAGTACACTTAGATGGTATTAAGTTTATCTTAACATATACTTAATACTATTTTTTAGTACAATAAGTACAAAATTAGTGTGCGAAAATAGAGCACTTTAAGTACATTAGGGAAGTGCACTAAGTGTACTTAAATTGAATTTTAGCACACTTTTTTCACACTTTGTATATTCTTTTAATATATTATTGCTATACTTTAAATTAGTCATAAATATATTTATAAATGTTCAAAAGTAGGGTTCAAGTGTATTTCTAGTTGTAACTAAATATATTTTTTTAAATACAGATATAGTATGTTAAAAGCACATTTTAGTTCAATTTCATGGTGTCTCAAAATAGCACAGTTGAGTACACTTAGATGGTATTAAGTTTATCTTAACATATACTTAATACTATTTTTTAGTACAATAAGTACAAAATTAGTGTGCGAAAATAGAGTACTTTTAGTACATTACTGAAAAGTGTACTAAGTATACTTAAATAAAGTGTATTTTAGTGCACTTTTTTTTAACCTGGGAGAATTACCACACTCAAAATCAGTTTAAGTGTTAGTGCTAATAATGCATTCATATTAAGTGTACTTAAGTACAACTTTTGGGAAAATGTACTTCTACTACAATACATTACTAATAGATTTTTAATAAAATAAATTTAATGTAAACTTAAAATTACCACACTCAAAATCAATTTAAGTGTTAGTGATAATAATGCATTCATATTAAGTGTACTTAAGTACAACTTTTGGGAAAATGTACTTCTACTACAGTACATTACTAATAGATTTTTAATAAAATCAATTTAATGTAAACTTAAAATTACCACACTCAAAATCAATTTAAGTGTTAGTGATAATAATGCATTCATATTAAGTGTACTTAAGTACAACTTTTGAGAAAATGTACTTCTACTACAATACATTACTAATAGATTTTTAATAAAATCAATTTAATGTAAACTTAAAATTACCACACTCAAAATCAATTTAAGTGTTAGTGATAATAATGCATTCACATTAAGTGTACTTAAGTACAACTTTTGGGAAAATGTACTTCTACTACAGTACATTATTAATAGATTTTTAATAAAATCAATTTAATGTAAACTTAAAATTACCACACTCAAAATCAATTTAAGTGTTAGTGATTATAATGCATTCACATTAAGTGTACTTAAGTACAACTTTTGAGAAAATGTACTTCTACTACAATACATTACTAATAGATTTTTAATAAAATCAATTTAATGTAAACTTAAAATTACCACACTCAAAATCAATTTAAGTGTTAGTGATAATAATGCATTCATATTAAGTGTACTTAAGTACAACTTTTGGGAAAATGTACTTCTACTACAATACATTACTAATAGATTTTTAATAAAATCAATTTAATGTAAACTTAAAATTACCACACTCAAAATCAATTTAAGTGTTAGTGATTATAATGCATTCACATTAAGTGTACTTAAGTACAACTTTTGAGAAAATGTACTTCTACTACAATACATTACTAATAGATTTTTAATAAAATCAATTTAATGTCAACTTAAAATTACCACACTCAAAATCAATTTAAGTGTTAGTGATAATAATGCATTCATATTAAGTGTACTTAAGTACAACTTTTGGGAAAATGTACTTCTACTACAATACATTACTAATAGATTTTTTATATATTAACTTATTTTAAACTCAAGATTAGTATGTAAACAGTGTACTAAAAATCAACTAATGTTTAAAGCATTTAAAGCACACTTTTGAAAAACACACTAATAAAACTCTTTTGGATGTTTTTTCTGTAGTGTACTTTATTGTAGTACACTAAAAAATTATTTAAGTATTACTGGTATTTAGTATACTTTTGTCAAGTGTACTAAAGTCCTACTGAAGTATAAACATACTTTTAATTAGTAAATTTATAGTGTATAACCATCAAACTTTTATTTAACACAAAAAAAAACAATGTACTAAAAATGTATTTGCGGGTATTTAAGTGTATTTTAATTGCATTTAAGTATATATTTTTTTCACCTGGGCTAAGCCAGCGTGCCTTCTATTTTTTCCATTGTTTGGCAAACAGCACACACGCATATGCACACGCAAAGGCTTTTCTGTTTTTCCACCTCTTTCATTGTTGGCTTCTTCTTCTCTTTGCCGTTCTTACTAATATCCCTCTGCCTGCTTCTTGATCTTCTTCTCGTCTCTGTCTCTCTCTCTCTTACTTTCTCTCATGTGCGCTCTATCTATGTCAGTGTTGTTTTAGGCACAGCAGTGGAAGGTAAACAGTGAGATTGAAAATTCATGTCAGACAGATGAGTGAGAGGAAGGAAGAATGTAAGAGCGAAGGAGGAAAGGAGAGTGACAGAAAGAGAGAGAGAGAGAGAGAGAGAGCATGTGTGGAGGGACACTTTGGCTTCTTAATTTTGAAACAAAGAAGCTCTTAGATATAATCGCTCCTGCAAAGCTACAAATTGTGAAAGAGCGTTTGAAGTATTATAGCGGGTTAAATACTAACTTCTATGGAGAAGCTGGTCACAACAGGTGATAAACTTATTCTGTTGGAATAAAAGAGAGAGAGAGAAATAAGAAAAAGATTAAATTCACTAAAATATGTTTAAATATGAAAAAAAATGTATGAAAGAAAAATGGAAAACACATTACAGTAATGCACTTACAACAGAAGCAGCAAAGTGTTCTAAAGAGCTTAAAAGCAGAAATGTGAAGCGTGACATTTTGTAAGCACTCACATGAATTCTTCATTTAAAAAGGTTTATTTGAGCTTAGAAATAATAATAATAATTCTTTCCATCCATCAATTCTCCTCTGTATAGTGTCTCAGGCCACAGATGGGGGAAAAACCCTGGACAGATGGCAAACACACTTTTATTACAAAATCATTTGAATATGTTAAATATTTATATTGTACCTTTCATACATAAAATGCAGCTCATATGCTTCAGATTGGATGTAATGTAATACTTTTTCGTACAGGTGAATGAATGTTTTGCTTTTTGTGTTTTGTGGTTTGTTTCAAATTCGGTATTAACTAAAAGTTTTCCCTTAATGAACTCCTAATTTGCTGCTTATTAAAAGTTAATAAAGTAGTTTGGTATTGGGTCGGGTTAAGGGAGAGAACCTGAATAGACAGCAATGCAACTGACACGTTCAAGGCCTAGAAAGGTAGTAAGGACATTAATAAAATAGTCCATGTGACATCAGTGGTTAACCTTAATTTTATGAAGCTACTTTTTTTGCACAAGGAAACAAAAATAATGACTTTATTCAACAATTTCTTGTCTTCCGTGTCAGTTTTCGACATACATTCACAAGAGTGTTCTGATTCGCCTCTATATTCTAGTTCAAATAAATAAGGCTGACCAAACAGTTATTTTTGTTTTTGTTGCACACAAAAAATATTCTGGTAGCTTCATAACATTACGGTTGAACCATTGATGTCACATGGATTATTTTATCGATGTCCTTACCTTTCTGGGCCTTGAACGTGGTTGTTGCGTTGCTGTCTATACAGGGTCAGAAAGCTCTTATTTCATTAAAAATATCTTAATTTGTGTTCTGAAGATGAACGAAGGTCTTACAGGTTTGGAACGACAAAAGGCAGAATTTTCATTTTTGGTTGAACTAACCTTTAATATGTGCTTATAAGTTCTATTAAACAGCCAATATGCTGGTAATATGCATGATAATAAGCTACTAGTTAATAGTGAGAACTGGTCCTTAAAATAAAGTGTTAAAATAAATATATATATATGAATCTATTGCATATTATTTATTCACAAGGCTGCACACTTGCTTTTTCATTTGATATTGCTAATTGTATTAACTGCAAACTTGTTTTCTATTGTTTTCAAGCTGATTATTTTCTGTTGCAACTGACCACAGTTGTAATTTATTTGGAATTTTCTTAAATAGCCATTTTACATGTGCTAGATTCCCATGGTGTGGTGTTTTAAATGAGATTTGGGAACTTGGGTAAGTGCGGCAAATATAAATCGAATTTTTCTACAACAGTCTACAGAGCCTTTTCCAGTCTGCCCTGATGTTTTCAGTGTGACGGTGACACCGCGTCACCTCCCAGTCATGGAAAGAGAACTTCCGTGTCATAAGGTCAGCCGTTCAGCCCTGTGTGTTTGTGTTTTAGTTGGGTAGTTTATATCTGAAAGCAAATCAAAGTTGGGCAAGAGCTGAATGTTCTATTAGATTGAAGGCTATGAGTGTGTGGAGATTGGATTTGAGAGCGAGAACCGGCCATGTGACAGATAGAGCCGAGCAGGAACTCCCCGAGCTAAATGTCATAAGGGCCACGGTGTCACGAGGCCTGAAAATGATACACTACCATTTTTCATCATCTGCTCCTGAGACAGAGAGACACAATTGAATTGGGAGGCAGTATTGCAAATGAAAAATGTTTTATGAAAACTGACAATAGTCTGTCATGGTTATATAAAATGGTTTGAATCGTCGTAAATAAAGAAATGAAAGAAGGATGGAATAGAAAGGATATGTAAATCTCTCACTCTAGGGGGAGCACACAACTGACTTGCTTGAATATTACAATTTAGGAGCTATTTATGATTGCAAATTTCAAACTCAATTTGCAACATACTTAAAATACATGCAATCTTCGTGTGTGAAGGGGATGTTGAAGAGGGAATATTTTCCTCTAGACTTACCGTACCAATTTACATTTTTTTGCACGAGTCCCAAAACTTGTGTGCTGCTGACAGGGCGAAGGAACGAGGAGTGAAATATTTCGTCGCTGCCATAGAAACTCTGGCGGAGAGAAAGATGGCAGGCCGATGAGAGTGAGGCACACAAAGAGGTGACAGAGGTAGATCACGAGAGAGTGAGCGAACAAAAGAAGGACAGAAATAGACTTCGAAAGAGTCAATGTAGCTTGACACAATGGGTGTAGGGTGAAGACAGGAGGAGCTGGCAAATGTGTATGTGTGTGGAAGGTGGAAGGTGGAAAGGAGGGGAGGGGGGGGTGGCGCTGTGCTTTACAAATGGGCAGGGGGGGGGGACAGGTGAGAAGTAGTAAAAAACAAAAAGAGGGAAAAGACAAAAAGACAGAGGGATTCCCCAATGACACCTAATCTCTTCCTCTCTTTCTCACTGTCCTCTCTCCCTCTATTCCCTCCTTTTCTCCCAATAAATCATTTTGACTTCTCCTTAACCAACTCATTCCCAGCAGACGGGAGGCAAACTGCAACTATCCCTGCTCTGCAACTCTCTCTTTCCTCTCGCTCGCTCGCTTTTTCTCATTCCTGAAAAAAAGAAACCCTTAAAAATCCAAAAACTATCACGGCTATCACCAAGGCAACGTGTCTTAAGGCATCATGACATCGAGCGTCATGTAATAAATATTACATAGCACTTTTCCTCTAACTATCCACAACTATTTCTGTATCTGTGCATTATCTATTCACCTGTACTTCTAGATACATCCTAGAAAGACAGACAGACAGACAGACAGACAGATAGATAGATAGATAGATTTTATTGCATGAAATAAGTATTTGATACAATAAAAACAAGAACTTAATATTTGGTACAGAAACCTTTTTTTTTACAATTACAGAGGTCAGATGTTTCCTGTAGTTCTTGACCAGGTTTGCACACACTGCAGCAGGGATTTTGGCCCACTGCTCCATACAGGTTTTCTCCAGATCTTTCAGGTTTTGGGGCTGTCGCTGGGCAACACAAAGTTTTAGCTCCCACCATAGATTTTCTATTGGGTTTAGGTCTGGAGACTGGCTAGGCCACTCCAGGACCTTGAAATGTATTGTCATGCTGGAAGACCCAGCCATGACCCATCTTCAATGCTCTTACTAAGGGAAGGAGATTATTGCCCAAAATCTTGTGATACATGGCCCCATCAATCCTCCCCTCAATACGGTGCAGTTTTGTCCCCTTTGCAGAAAAGCACCCCCAAAGCATGATGTTTCCACCCTTCCACCCACATGCTTCTCGGTTGGCATGGTGTTCTTGGGATTGTACTCATCCTTCTTCTTCCTCCAAACACGGTGAGTGGAGTTTATACCAAAAAGTTATATTTTGGTCTCATCTGACCACATGACCTTCTCCCATGCCTCCGCTGGATCATCCAGATGGTCTTTGGCAAACTTCAGATGGGCCTGGACATGTGCTGGCTTGAGCAGGGGGACCTTGCGCGCGCTGCAGGATTTTAATCTACGATGGTGTAGTGTGTTACTAATGGTAACCGTTGAGACTGTGGTCCCAGCTCTCTTCAGGTCATTGACCAGGTCTTCTCGTGTAGTTCTAGGCTGATCCCTCACCTTTCTCAGGATCATTGATACTCAACGAGGCGAGATCTTGCATGGAGCCCCAGTCTGAAGGAGATTGACAGTCATCTTGAATTTCTTTCATTTTCTAATAACTGCGTCAACAGTTTTTGCCTTCTCACCAAGCTGTTTGCCTATTGTCCTGTAGCCCATCCCAGCCTTGTGCAGGTCTCAATTTTGTCCCTAGTGTCCTTAGACAGCTCTTTGGTCTTGCCCATAGTGGAGAGGTTGGAGTCTAATTGATTGAGTGTATGGACAGGTGTCTTTTATACAGGTAACGACTTTAAACAGGTGCAATTAATACAGGTAATGAGTGGAGGATAGGAGGGCTTCTTAAAGACAAACTAACAGCCAGAATTCTTGCTGGTTGGTAGGAGATCATTTCATGCAATAAAATGGAAATTAATTATTTCAATGTGATTTTCTGGATTTTTTTTTTTTTAGATTCTGTCTCTCACAGTTGAGGTGTACCTACAATGAAAATGACGGATCTCTCCATTCTTTGTAAGTGGGAAAACTTGAAAATTCGGCAGTGTATCAAATATTTATTTGCCCCACTGTAAATAGATAGGGTTGCCAGGTCTGTGTAACAAAACCAGCCCAACTGGTTCTCAAAACTAGCCCAATCACAACCAAAATCAAAATCGCATTCTGGGGCACCAAAGTTTCTATCTAGAGGGTTCCACCTTGGTCGAAATGGCGTTCTGGGCAACCCACGGCAGCAGTATAAAAGTAGCCCAATTTCGTGGGAAAACTAGATAGATAGATAGATAGATAGATAGATAGATAGATAGATAGATAGATAGATAGATAGATAGATAGATAGGAGGGACACATCTTTCAAACTGATGCAATTTTAACATAAGATAAATGACACACGCGCACATACAGTAGCAGGAGAGACTGATTACTATCATGTGAACATTAACATCAGCTCAACATCCTTTATATGTGGATGAGTAGATCCCGTGAGTGAAGGACAGAGATAGAGATGAGCCAATCCATCAATCCATTCACCTTCCTAAGAGGATTTCCCATAATTATTCCATATTAGAAAAGACTTACACTGTCTGGAGAGAGAGAGAGAGAGCAGGTGTGTATAGAAGGATGGAGGTTTGTGTATAATAGGATATAAAGCTCTGCTCTCTGACAGAGAGTAAGAGGATTGTGCTGGTAGGTAATTAAAACTGCACTAACGGTCCGCGTCGTAATTGTTTTGTGATATAAAATAAAGTTTTTCTCGTCCGTCGTGAGTGCTGCTGTCTGAAAGCATCTCTGAAAGACTGAGAGCAGGAACCAACGGACGCGCGCTTTTGTCCTGGGCAGGAGGCGGAGCTGGTGACTGAACGAGCACAGCCTACCAAACAGCAAGCGCTGGTGTGTGTGTGTGTATGTATGTATGTGTGTGTGTGAGTGAGTGTGAGAGAGAGAGCAGAGCGGTGGATATGGCCAAAGAGAGCGAATAAAACTCGCTCGAGCACTTGTTCGTCACACAATTGTAAGTGTGAAACATCCCGCAGCCGCGCGCAGGACTCTCCACGAGCAGCATCAACAAAAGAGAGTATTAGTTTTACAATCACGGAGCCTCCGGAGTTTCTCCAACGCTACGAGAGGACACGCTTCTCTCTTTCCCGCATTTAAACTCCCACCATCCAGCTGCCTGCATCCGCTTCTGCTTCGTCCGCGGAGATCCATCAGCGCGCGTACAGCGGTGGTCTCATATCGGACTATTGGATTTGGGTTGACGCCATGGGGACAGAGGGAGGGGGTCTTCGTC
Organism: Garra rufa; assembly: GCF_049309525.1. Lineage (NCBI taxonomy): Eukaryota > Metazoa > Chordata > Actinopteri > Cypriniformes > Cyprinidae > Garra > Garra rufa. The sequence goes on along the minus strand of NW_027394377.1, from coordinate 27,362 downwards.
ATGGATTCTGACTTTTTAAATACTTAATACAAACCTATAGATTGCGAAACCCCGTGTTTAAATAGTTGAGCGAGCTGCGCTTTAGGTCGCATCTCTTTCTGCCCTTCTTCACCGAACGGGATGCTTCCAGCGCAGCGTCAAGTGGGGTGAGAAGATCTTGCAAGACCGGGAAGAAAAGCGAGAGATCGAGGGATTATGGCACTCTTCGCGCTCTGTCTTTTTATTCTGACGCTCACCTGCACGAACTTTGACCTGGTGACTGCAGCCAGACACGCGGTACACTGGAACAGTTCAAACATACTGTAAGTCGCTTTTCTAATCATAGTCATTTTCCGCTAATAAGGCCTAATTTATTAGTAAATATAGTTAAAGATGTTCCAAAAAAATAGCTAAACCCCGCTTTAAAATGTTTTTTTTTTTCACAATATAATATAAACTAAAAATATCTTAAAATGTAGCATGTAATTAACTAATTTTAAACCAGTTTAGATCAGGATTCCCTTATGGGGCAGGTGCACCAATAGACCAGGACAGAAGCTTTTTGAGATGTGTCATGTTTGTGTGTTTTGTGAGTGTTTGTGCATCTTTATGTATGACTATAATCAATACAGGTCTTTGTAGGCATTTAAATAGGAGTTATAGATTTCCTAGATCTCTTGATCTCGAAAACAACCAAATGTAGGTTAGGCAAATGTTTGCTGAATGTTAGTTCTAATCTGTAGAGCTTTGTAGTCATCATCCGTAGAGCTCATCTGAGGTCTTTCTGTCAATTACTTCCATTAAAAATCAAATAAAACAGAGTTTTATCCCTCAATCCCCAATTGTAATGTCAAAGTCGACCAAAAATGTAAGAGCTATAATGATCACTGGAAACACTGACATGACAAAGAGAGACATCTGTCCAAATATGAGTCTTGTATAGTTTCATATCTGCACTATGTTCCCTTTTAAAATAAAGGTGCTTTAAAAGGTTCTTCACAGCGATGCCATGGAAGAACGATTTTTGGTTCCACAAAGAACCATTCAGTCAAAGGTTCTTTAAAGAACCATCTCTTTCTTACCTTTTTATAATCTGAAGAACCTTTTGTGAAACAGAAAGGTTCTTCAGATGTTAAAGGTTCTTTATTGAACCATTTAGACAAAAATGTTCTTCTATGGCATTGTGAAGCACCTTTATTTTTAAGAGTGTTGTAGAAATTTGGTCAGGATTGTGCTTTTGTCCTCACAGAACCCCTCTCTCTTCTTGTGTGTCTCTTTCCATCACTTCTCTGTTCTCTCACGCTCCTGCATGTTTCTCTCAGGGAGTCTCCGTCTGTTTCTCCCCCTCTGCTTTTTCGTTCTCCTCCCTCTTTCGGCATCATACATGGAGCCCAGTCTAGTCCCCTGTTTCTTTTCATTCCATCTGCTGTAATTAGCAGCACTTTTTCAAAATGACCTCAATATGCCTGCATTGTGACACCATTCAATCTCAGGATCTCTCACTGTCACACACACACACACACACACACACACACACACACACACACACACACACATGTTGGGTTTACATGTTTTATGGGGACATTCCATAGGCGTAATGGTTTTTATACTGTACAAACCGTACTTTCTATCGCCCTACACCTACCCTACACCTAAACCTAGCCCTCACAGGAGATTGTGCACACTTTTACTTCATCAAAAAAACTAATTGTTCCAGATTTATAAGCCTGTTTCCTCATGGGGACCTGAGAAATGTCCCCACAAGGTTAAAATCTACTGGTATTACTATCCTTGTGGGGACATTTGGTCCCCATAACGTGATAAATACCAGGTACACACACACACACACACACACACACACACACACACACGTTCTCTCTTTCTCCCACACATACACAATTCATTTTTTGACTTCATATTAGAATGGATGAGGTGGTTAGGTGACGGTTAGGTACGTCAGCTCTGACTGAACGGTAAATTAGAGCAACAGTCGGGTTATAGATGAGTGTACTGGTGTATCAGTCTGTGATCTGGCCCTACTGGTTGTACAAACCTATAAAATAATGCAGGAATTGACCTAGTTTACAGGTACTGTTCACACTAATAAGTAGCTTGGGGCGGAATACAAATTTGGCCTAAATCATAATCAAATTAAACACATGCACCAGCAGCAGCCCACCTGCCTGAGAGCCACTTGTTTATCGGTACTCCTATCTCAATCTCAATCACTCACGTACTCTTCACACACTTTACAGAGGTTATCTGTGATTATATGAAAATCTGGAGCTTGTTTTTAAGTTGGCACACATGGTACAACCTCTCTTTTGCCCCTCTTTGAGTTTCGCCCCCATGCAGTTTGCATACCCCACTTTCGGTCTCTGTATATACAAATATTATAATTTATATTTTACATATACAATCTTAAAAATGAAGGGTGTTTTTGCAGTGATGCCATAGAATAACCATTTTTGGTCTTAAAAGACATTTTGAAGAACATTTAAAAAATCTAAAGAACCTTTTCTGCATTTGAAAGGTTCCATGGATGTTCAAGGTTCTTCATGGAACCATCGATGACAATACAGAACCCTTATTTTAAGAATGTTGGCGCCGTGTTGAACATGGACGCTTTACTACACATTTCTGTGTTCATAGGAGGAAAGAACTCTCGCATTTCCCCTAGAAATTAATATAAAAATGCAAAAATGTACAGTTTGAATAATGATAAAGACTAATCATTGGGCCGGGACCCACTAGGGGGCCTCAGCAAACTTCCAAGAGGGCTGAAGGATGATTTTAAATGATTCAAATTAATATATGTGACCCTGGACCACAAAACCAGTCATAAGGGTCAATTTTTTGAAATTGAGATTTATAAATCATCTGAAAGCTTATAAATAAGCTTACTATAGACGTTTATCCTGAACACGGAAGTCTCCAGGGTTTCTAGTCAAAGTAGTGTATATTCCGAGCTGTTAATCTAATGTTAAACCTATTCAAATGTTTTTAAGAAGCACGTGGCTCTATCGCGCCATCATTTTGCAATGTCGCAATGGCCGTCATTTGTCAGTGTCTTACTCCTCAAAGTTTAATGAGTGTGTAAATGAAACAAAGCTGCAGACGTTAGCTACATTAAAAACAGATGGACGCTATTTGAATGGGTTCCTATGGACACCGGAACAGAAGAGCATCCAATCTGACGATAGAATTCGTAATGGCGGCGCTCATCGTTTACTCAGGAAAAAGGTCTATTGATGTATGGTTTGTTAGGATAGGACAATATTTGGTGGAGATACAGCTATTTGAAAATCTGAGGGTGCCCAAAAAAAATTTAAGTATTGAGAATATCGCCTATAAAGTTATATCAAAATTAGGTTTTGATATATTTACGGTAGGAAATTTACAAAATATCTTCATAGAAACATAATCTTTAATTAATATCCTAAAGATTTTTGGCATTAAAGAAAAATCGATCATTTTGACCCATACAATGTATTGTTGGCTATTGCTACAAATATACATGCGCTACTTACATCTGGTTTTGTGGTCCAGGGTCACACATTATTATTATTATTAATACAATTAATATTATTAATCAAAAATAATAATTATTATCTATATTAAAAAAGGGGATTAAACACAAATAGCTTTGTCATTATTACATCATTAAAACTGCAGGAAACTTACCTTGAATGGACAGCTGTTGAAAAAGTCTGTTGAACAGTCAAAAAGGTCGAAAACTGGCCTACGACAAGAGACGTTTCCAAAAATGTCTCTTTGTGGACAAAATCACACAGTGTGATATGTATGGAAAAGCAAAAAACAGCTTAATTTTGAGGAAAAATTATGGTAAAGTTTCCAAAATCTACAGTTTTATTGGTAGATGGAATAAACCAACATTTTGCACAAGTCGGTTTTGCGTGGGCCTGCTTACGCCTTAGGTGTTTAACGCTACAGCATTATATCCGCGCCGCCATGTGCTTTTCCATTCACACCGGAGTACTCACTGTGCAGAGAAATGAAAAGTGCTTCTTCCACCCAGTTTGAGCATACTGAGAAAGCTGCCTAACTGCATTAGCATCGGTAGCAGCACGGGGCGGATATGCTACGTGATAAAACCAAATTAAACTGGCTTATTTTCATGGATTAAGTTTAATAAGCCTTCTACAGCAAATGCCATTACACACTTTCTGCCCACTGCACAGTAGAAAGTGTGGACATTAACCCTATTTTACCACAAGCTACAGTGTTCCCCCATTATTTCTTAAGATGTGTTGCAGGAAGTATGTACTTTGTTTTGGTAAAAAAGTGTGTGGGGAAATTAGCCTGTGAGCTAGCATTATCTGTGCGTATATGTGTGTGTGTGTAGACTTCCCTCTCTCTTCATAACTGCTCTGCAACACTGATGACACTCTGTTACCTCAGCTTGGCCTAGTTATAGAGCACAGAGAAAGAGAGAGAGAGCTGATATTTAAGCATTGTATTGCTGAATGTCGCTCTGTATTCATGCCCTATACGCTTATTCTCAGTGGTCAGAGTCTAAATGTAGCACAGCATGCTAATAGCGCTAATAGCTGTGGTCAGTCTGCTGAATTTGGGTCTGCAGCCAAAGCTGCACAGTCACTCCATCTCTCCTCACCGCGGACCAGCCCGAACAAGCTAGTATTCTCTGGGTAGTGTTTTGACCTGGGGGGTGTGATACGGCACGCGTGTGTGAGTGTTCTACAACTAAACGTCTTTGTTTCGAGCAGAGCACGTTTGGTGTAAACAGTAAGAGAGGCGCCGTCGGCTATGAGGTAAAAAACGAAAACAAAGCAACCAGACCACTGCCTCCTCATTCATCTTCTAAGAGAGTTATAGCTGAGTGTACCTTCAGCTCGCACACATACACACGCTGACAATTACTGAGCGCGGAGTGGGCAGTGATCCTAACGGCCCTACACTCGCGCTCCAGTGATGCGCATCCCGGAAAAAATACAGAACCCTCTCAGACGCATAATTGAGAAACAGGGTTGAATAAATACATACGAACCAGCGGTTTTCCTGGGCTGACGGAAGGATAGATTCTGTTTTCAACTTCTCAGTGAATGCTTCATTACAGTCACATGAGGGAACTCTGTGGTATGTAATGGAGAGAAAAACACTGTAAACACATGTTTAATGTTAGTGGAGGTGAAGTGAGTGTGGACTCCAGGGGGGAACAGCTCTGCTCTGTTAAAGCACAATTACAGAACGAGAGTGGAAAACTCAAACTGCTCTAGAAATACTCTGCTGAAAAGCATTAGAACTACGAATCAGTGTTGGGACCTGTAAAATGTTGTCCTTGTGGTAATATCAAACTTAACTGGTGTTAAAAACTGGTTCAGCTGCATTAACCTTAGCGCATTAGGGTTTCATGAATGACATTTAAAGGATTAGTTCACTCCAGTATTAAAATTTCCTGATAATTTGATAAATTACTATGTCATCCAAGATGTTCATGTCTTTCTTTCTTAAGCTGAAAATAAATTAAGGGTTTTGACAAAAACATTCCACGATTTTTTTTCATATGTGACCTTCAATAGGGATCAATGGGTTGAGGGTCCAAATTGCGGTTTCAATGCAGCTTCAAAGGGCTCCACACAATCCCAGCCGAAGAATAAGGGTCTTATATAGCAAAATGATCATCATTTTCTACAAAAAAAAAAATACAAATTTATATAGTTTTAAACCTCAAATTCTTACACAGGCTTCAAAAGTTCAACGTTCAAAAGGGTCAAACGTTCCTTTACAAAAAAGGTAAAACAACATTGGACGATTTTGAAGATGGAGGAGAAAATGAGATGGACTTTTTTGCCTTATACCTTTTTGAACCGAAGAACACAGACGAAGAACCAACCACGTGTGACTTTTCTGATGTGAGTATGTAATGCGTGAAGCCATCGTGGAGCTAGTGTAGGACGAGTATTTGTGATTAAAAAGAGAATGACCAATTGTTTGGCTAGATAAGACACTTATTCTTGGCTGGGATCATGTAGAGCCCTTTGAAGCTGCGCTGAAACTGCAATTTGAACCCTCAACCCATTGATCCCCATTGAAGTCCTCTATATTGAGAAAAATTCTGGAATGTTTTCCTCAAAAATATTAATTTCTTTTCGACTGAAGAAAGAAAGACACAAACATCTTGGATGACATGGTGAGTAAATTATCAGGAAATTTAAATTCAGATTTTTTAAAGGTTTAATCAGTTACATACCTTCAAGTTTTTTTCTTTTTGCAGTACTTTACAGTGTTGTTAGGAGTTATTTAAGATCAGTTTGTGAATTGTACAAAATATTTGGTGTCAGTTGGAGGTGGGGGTTGTGTAAGATTTGACATTTAAAAAAAAAATCAGATTTAATTTTTAAGGCACAATCTGACAAGCTTTGATGAACACAATCTAGATAATCTTTTGACACCCTATAAAGACTTTTAAAGGTGCATTCAGTCACTTTTTCGCTAGCATTAACTACTGATACCACAATGTTGGTAGATGATACATTACTATTGAGTTTTATGTAAATTAGACTGACACTAAAGAGAAATATATTTTTTTTTGTCACCAAATTTTTCTACCATATGTATGTATTGTCTTTCTGTCATCAACCTTCAGACAGTTTTTGCTTCTTTGGCCATTCAGGTACTGGTTCTCCCAATGTCTCTGCTGGTAAAGTACAATAATAAGCAATACAAGTATAATTTTCTCATTTCACAACCAAACAACTACAGAATGAGCACAAAGAGAATTATCTCAGATGTTTAGTAAAACACAGTGGGTCATATACTTTCTAAATGGACTACATATAATTAAAAGACTTTTTATAGAAAACAATTATGATACAGTCTTCCTCAGATGACTCTTCACAAAGACACAATTTATTTCTTAATGTATAAAACTTTTTAATTAGCATCAAATTACATGGTGTCTTGTTTCTATACAAATATAGAAAGTGATTACGACATTATTTATGTTTTGTCAGTGTTCCATCCGATAATGATCCTAATGGAAAGTACTCGAGCAAACAACTGTTTCTATGGTTACCACTTCAGGGCAGGCGAACGTGATTTTTGTTTATGAGCATCTTTTTAGGCTACTGCGAGGTGAAATTCATGGTCTGACTAGCTTGTTACCTTTTGACATACTGAAATGTTTAAAAATCTTGTTTAAAGGATTAGTTCACTTCCATAACAAAAAAATACAGATAATTTACTCACCCCCTTGTCATCCAAAATGTTCATGTCTTTCTTTCTTCTTTTTTCAGTTTTTTTTTTTTGAGGAAAACATCTGGAGATTTCACTACATATAGTGGACTTCTATGGTGCCCGTGAGTTTGAACGTCCAAAATGCAGTTTAAATGCAGCTTCAAAGGGCTCTAAATGATCCCAGCCGAGGTAGAAGGGATTATGCTTATCCAGCGAAACGATAGATTATTTCATAAATAAATTAATATTTATACACTTTTTAACCTCAAATACTCATCTTGTCTAGCTCTGTGATGTGTACTCTGTGTATTCCCATTCAAGACAGTTAGGGTATGTCCAACTTCAAAATCGTCCTACATCGCTGTTTTACCTTTTTTTTTTTGTAAAGGGTGTTTGACCCTCCTTGCACGTTCACTTTGTAAACACTGGGTTGGTACTTCTGCAGCGATGTAGGATGATTTTTAAGTTGAACAGGAGTGCACATAGTACACATGTGCAACGCAGAGCTAGACAAGACGAGCATTTGTGGTTAAAACATGTACAAATATTAATTTATTTATAAAAATGGCCAGTCATTTCGCTAGATAAGACCCTTCTCCCTTGACTTGGATCGTTTAGAGCCCTTTCAAGCTGCAATTTAAACTGCATTTTGGAAATTCAAAATCGCACCATAGAAGTCCACTATATGGAGAAAAATCCTGGATTGTTTTCCTTAAAAAACATAATTTCTTTACGACTGAAGAAAGAAAGACACAAACATCTTGGATGACAAGGGGGTGAGTAAATTATTTGTAAATGTTTGTTCTGGAAGTGAACTAATCTTTTAAGGACATATATACAAGGAATATATATATTTCCCTTAATGTTCTGCTTCCTTCAGGGTTCAAATGGGGTCGGGCCCCCTTAAATGTTTCAGAAATTGCACGCTGTGTAAGATGCTAATCATGGCACATCTGAAAGATGATTTAAGTTATAAAAGATTTATGTTACTGCAGTTCCTTGATCGCTGGTGTTGGTTCGCTGTTCAGCCAGGAAAAAAAAAAACTAGCAAGGGGGTCCTGTTTAAACTGTGCTAAACACAGTGTTTTTCCATTTCTTTTTAGTTAGACTGCTGAGGTTATGTCACCTCCTATGCATGAAAATTTCATGAGCTTGTGCGCTCAACCTGCACTTTGATGACTTCAACTTAAGATTTAATGAATCACAATCACAGTTTCATCCTTTAATTTATAATACAGAATGTCTTATTTACACTAAGTGCAAATAGTTGTTGGCAGAGGCTATTTACACTAACTCCGCCCACCAATGTGTGATTGGGCTAGACAACATCACAAAAGACAATTGCTAGACAACAGCTAAAGTGGGTAGGTGTTAAAACTTTTGACGCCATTGACCCGAGTTCGAATCCTCTTTTTGCCAAACTCGTACTCCCTTTTCAAATCACATATCAGATCAGAAAGGTATTTATTGTCAATACAATGGAAGGAAGTAATCGAAAAGTGTAAAGTAACGTTCCCCACGGATGTTTATCTGTTTAATAATTTAAATAACTCAGTGAACATTTCAAGTCAGAACTGCAGTGACACATATAAAACGTCACATGAAACATACCATATGTACATTTATCTGTTCCAGGGGAAAAAACAACCCTCTTTTAGTGCCACTCAGTGGACATTTAACATCGAACATGTCACGAAACATGGTGGTACGTATTTCACGTCTTGCGAAAACGTTTCCACAAGTATGTTTTCGTCATAAGATCAGGTCGGAATGCGCAGATATAAATCTGAATTATAGTATAACAGATTATTGGATGCGACCCCACTGGATAGTTGGTGTGTGAGTGTATTTGTGTGCAAGAAAGAGCACAGGTGTGTACAGGTGTTGTGCAGATGGCTCTCACACTTGGTTCAAGTGAGGTGAACTGGCTTCATGCTGTGTGTAGGTTAAAATCAGTGGGATAAGCAGCTACCTTGCTTACTTCCTGTATTGTCTTTAGCAGTGCATAAACAGGGGATTTGATTGGCAGGTGGATGGAAAGACTGAACAGCAAAGCCCATAAATCAGATAACAGTCCGAGGTTTGCATATGCAAATTGCTCGGTGCATATTCATGAGTAAACGGAGAGATCTATCTAAGTGACAGAGAAGACCTGGTTCTCGTTCATCAACTTTGTGTTATCATTGAGTTGAAGTTGGTGTGCGCCTGTGCTTTATGATGTTAGTATCTATGTGAAGAGCAGCAGTCTTAATTAATAACGCCAGTTCAACTGAGGCTGATGAATGAGGCAGTTGTGCATAACCACATCCACTTATCACACCAATCACTTCTGTTTATTTATTCTTCGTCATGGTGAGGGGCTGCAATGAATGCAGGGGATGCCACGCTCTTCCTCGCTCTTTCTTTTCTATAGCAATTTCTTTCCTTAGTCATTCATAATCACAATGTTTATGCTTTTAATTTTATTTTAATACACGCTTCACCTTCTGTGTCTCAGCCTCCGTTTATTTCATTTATCTCCTTTTTAATTCTTATTATGAATACCATCTCTTTATTTATTAATCATTTCCAAACAGTGTGAGCATGATGGGAGCAGTGATCCCAGCAGTCTCGACACACTGTAATAATTCAGTAAATAATTGTTGTGCTCATGAGGTTTTTGTTGTTAGTTTTATCATGTATGAATGAATACGCTGATATATATTTTAAAATGATGGCAGATACAGATTGTTGATCATTATATTCATGTAATAGACAATAACCAATAAATGGTCAGTATTAAAAAGCTGTTTAAAGGAATAATTCACCCAAAATGAAAGGTCTGTCATTAAGTACTCACCCTCATGTCGTTCCAAACCCGTAAGGCCTATTTTTGATGAAATCCAAGAGCTTTCTGACCCTGCATAGACAGCAACACAACTGACACGTTCAAGGCCCAGAAAGGTAGTAAGAACATTGTTAAAATAGTCCATGTGACTTTTGGTGCACAAAGAAAACGAAAATAACTTTACTGAACAATTTCTGCTTTTCCAGGTCAGTCTTAATGTAATTTAATATAGGAAAACACAAAGTATAGTGTGACAAATGTACATTAGAAATGAAAGAAGTTATAAAAACATTGCTACATTCACAACGTTTGTAATGCTAGTGTGGAAATACACTGGGGATCTAATAATCGGAACAAAAATCTCACAGTACGATAATATCTCAATATGAAGTCCATGATACGATATTTATTGTGATATTTAAAAAAAAAAAAGACATGAAGATTTGGAAAAAAAAATTTTAATTTTAAAGTTTAATTATTCTATCTAATGCACTTTGAGAGTTCAGAATTAAGAGCTGAACCCTCTTCTTAACTAAGAAAACTTAAGTCAGAAAAAAGTCTATACTATCTTTAAATTGTAATATAATAACAATAACAACAACAACAACAACAACAATTTGAGCAGATGATGTTACGATCGCTGTCATTCTCAGAGCGCACTTCCACAGTACATTCAGCATTTATATTTTATTGCATACAGTAATTGCTCTACAGTAAAGCCATTCAAACCAGTTAAACTTCTGTTTTATGCCTGCGATAGTTATGAGTGAAACATCACATCATTATTGTCTATTAAACAGTGCCACCTCGAGGAACAAAGGTGAATTGCATGTATTTAGTAATCAGATATTTACTTTTTCTTGCGCACAAAAAATATACTTACACTATTACACACCTGGGGTCTGTAGCGACCCTATATTCGTTTCACAAAAAATAATCAGGAAAGAGACATTCTTTTATATTTTGTTATGTTTTTCTTGTTATATTGTTTATGATGAATAGATTAAGGAGTACTAAGAAAGTTGATGTCAAACTTAAAAAAAGGGAGAGGGAGAGGGTAGTGAATGACGCCCCGGGTCGCTAAAGACCCGAGGTATGCATTTAGGGGTTGAGCTCTTATTTTGACGGAAATTACAGTACAGCTTTTATTTTGACGGAAAACTCCAGCTTCGGTGTAAACAGGCTTACAAAAACATATCTCACTACAAATCTGGTGAAATGTAAATCATGTACCGTGAAAATAAAGCATAACTGGTGGCCGTTACATTCCTAAATGCACGCTAAACTCACAGCACATGCAATAAACAAGTTCACTGCATTCACTGTGAACTGAGCCGTTCTGAGGTGTGGAAAACACCGGATCATGAGCTGATGGCCTGAACAAAGTGAGTCTGCAAAAACATGATGAAGGGATTAACCTATTCGATTTTAGTTTGTTTGACAGATATTGTGCGAAAGCATAATGGCCGAAAACACAACTTTAAAGACCTTTTATGTTAAAATAAGAAGTTTAAATATATTTTAAAAACACTTTTTGCCCGGAAGTCCTATAGTTTTATATCGTCATATGACCACAATGATCTCGAGACAGTTTTGCTATCGCGATACCATGATATTGATAATACCGTTACATCCCTAGTCACACACACAGTCTGTAAAAAGGGTCAGTTTTGCTGATTTGTTAAGAGTTGCCATAACAAATTAATTTTTTTGTAGTGCGAAGCTAAACAAACAAGGTTGTGTGCGGTACTTTGGTCGAATGCTGAGATCATAAAAAGTCTCATCACATCGGCGTGACATTTTGAGTTTTCTCAACTTTTCATTTTTGACAGTGCAGCAGTAGGAGGGGGTCTGTTTCGTACTTTGGGGAGGATGTTAATGCAGATGGAAATGATGTGTATTTCGGGCCTCTTCCAGTCCCCAATTATTCACTTCAAAAGCAGGCCAGATTTGACACACCTTTCATTACTACAACTCATGATGATGAAACGAACAGCACAAGCTCTCGCCTCACACCGCTGTGTTTTATTATAAACCAATGATTTACATAGAAACACCATCTCTGTGGTCTCGCCATCACTCTTTTTGCAAAATGGCCACGATTCAGTCTCATCTGAAAGTTGCTTTTCGTAATTTCGTGATTTATGGTTGTTTCCAATGTGTAACGCCTCAAACTTCCTTAAGAGTAGAACGGTGTTCACGTCTACACTTTTACAAGGCATTTCCCTCAGTACGCCTTGAGAAAGACTGGTCTAATCTGGTTTCCCAAGTTGATGTTAAGATAGTTTCACTAGTCAGCTAACTAACAAATCCCCACACCCTTTTCAAAACCACCCAACGATTATCTTAGGAAGCAGAGAAAGACGTTAAATGTGCTTCAAATCACACACTCAGACAGAAACGTCCATATACACACTAATAGATGAGCTTGTATGGTTGTGTGTGTGGTCCCTCGGAGTGTATGTGTGTGGTCTCTTTATCTCCCTGTGTGTTTGTCCTTTGAAGAAGGGGAAGTGAGCAGTGTAAATGTCTGTGATTTGAACAGGAAGAGCCGTGACTCCCGCTCATTTAAATCCAGCCGGCTGATGGAGGTGAACCGTTCAATGGAAGAGTCATCTCATCTTAATGAATAGAAAAAAAGGGCATTTGGAGTCTTTCACTCTGTCTGTCTGTCTCTCTCTCCCTGATTCTCCTGTTACTCTGCTTGTTTGAGCTCTGGCACACAGTACAACAACTATCTCACACACAGACAGGCTTCAAAGCCTCAAACACACACACATATATAGTGAAACGCTGCCTGAGACTTGTGTACACGGTGATGTATAGACACATGACAGCAGGTTATATTCTCAATGGTGTGTGTGTTCTGTGAAATTGGGCAGTTCTGCCCTCTTTTTACATCAACACAAGACAGCTGGCTGATGTGATCCATTTGAACACACACACACACACACACGCACAGAAGCGCACAAGTAGGAGATCGAGTAGCACTAATCCAGACAGACAAGCTAATTCGGAAAGTATCGTATATGCAAATGTAAACGTGAAGAGGGTGGAAAGCAGAGGCTTTCAAGCAGATTATAATCACACTTACTGCTGCTTTGTGTTGGTTTAGTGGGACGGCCGCATGATCAGGGTTTTTAGCATAGTTAAATGACACTTTCATTTTATTTCTTGTTAACGTGGCAGAGGTTTAGACCTGCATTAACAGGTGACGGTTGTTAAAATACTTGCAGTTTAAAATGCAGAGACAACTAAGTAAGCCTTTTGTTGGTTGATTCACACAAAAAAGTGTAAACACTGGCTCTGTGGGGTTTTCAAAACATTGCTCTGTTTGTTTTAGAATCCCGACCAGGCTGGCATAGCAACACTGGCTCAACTGAGTTTGTGGGCGTGGCTATCCGTTTAGCTGACCAATGGCAGTGTTTAGGAAACCAGTTTGAAAACAGTCATTGGCTGAAAAGCATACCAGTATAGTACTGTCTCAACACAGTGATGTAGCAACATTCAAAATAGCTTTGTCAGGTAAAAAAGTGCTAAATTAAATGGTCTAATTTAGTCTAATATCATTTAATATGGCCGAATCAAATTAGAATAACAGAAAAATATTTTTTCTCAGTGTCTGTTCACATGGAAATAGCTTCTTATGCTTATTTACTGCCAGGAATGATTGTGCAACACTAATTCTCATTTAAGAAAATGAAAGAAATTCCCAGCTGCTTCCCATGATGCAGTTTTCCCATATTCCCCATTGCAGTAATTTTTAATGGAGAATTGTGAGCTCTTGCTCTTTTTGTGAGGGTGTGTGTGTTTACGTGTACATGTGTCTGTATCTGTGTGTGTGTGTGTGTGTGTGTGTGTGTGTGTGTGTAGAATGGGGTTTTTAATGGGGATTTTTAGCCATTAAAGCCATCATTAGCCGGGCCACGGGTGCGCCCTGTTCACCATAATCATGAACATAATTAGAGAATTAGCGAGAGTTAGAGAGTGAATGTGTGTGTGTTTGAGTGGTTGTGTGTGTGTGTGTGTGTGTGTGTGTGTGTGTGTGTGTGTGTGTGTGTGTGTGCATCATGGATGTTAATGGAGAGATTTTAAATGGACAAGCTAAATTATGACCTTGTATAATGGCCTTTTTTATCAGCCAATGTCAGACTGTGCTTCAGGAATGGGTCTCTGTGTCACACTGATGAGCATGTGTTTGTGTGTGTGTGTGTGTGTGCGTTATTGTGTCTAATTCTAGTATTTTTGCTGCATATGGCAAGGTTTTTTTGAGGACTGTCAATCGATTGGAAGTTTTAATCTAATTATTTGCATAATATGCCAGTTAATAAATCAAATTAGTTACAATTTCATACTAGTTAGTCTGTATACCGATTTTTGCTGATAAAAGCCCTGAAATAGATATCAGATGTTAGATAATTACATTTTTTAATGCATCGATGTCTGTTGATAGTTCCCCTATTTTTAAATTTAGATTAACTTTAATGTCTAATGCTCACTTAAATTTAATCTTTAAAAAATGAATAATTTAATATGATTGTTATTTAAAATTCTCTAGTTTCTAGTGTTTCTTTTTTCATTAATTTACAGTACTTTTCTGGAGTGAAAAATAAATACTAAATACTAAAATGTATTTAAAATACATTTATTTCATGCTATGTAAACTACAAATACATTTACATATTATGTACTTAATAAAAATACCTTGCAATTGTACATTTAGTATACTAAACTGGTATATTTAATGTCTGCTACTAAACTAATTTTGCACTACTTCTGCACAATTAAAGCTGAAGTCTAACTAAAGATATACTTAAGTATATTAGATTATGCTGAAGTGGAACTATTGCAAATATACTTTAGGTACACTTTAAATATTTTGCATTTAAAGACCAATATTATTTAAAGATCATACAATCCTCATCAATAGTGACATTAAAACATATTTTAGGCTTAATATTAAGAAATGTGCATTGTGCACAAATAAAGTTTAATTACAATTTTTATATCAGTAAGTCCCAAGCGATCTGTCAGTAATTATATTAATAGACTTGAACTATGCTTAGTATAAAATAAATGCATTATAAATCTATTACTTTTGACCAGGGTTAACATTGCCCATTTGTGGGAATTGTGGGAATCTTAATATCATCATATCTCTATTTAAAAGTCAGTATATTTTTTGGTTTGCTTCATTTCGGTGACGTGCGTTGCCTCTAGAAGCAGCTGACTACGGATTCCCAGAAACATGAAGATGGTAATTAATCAAACTAAATTAACAGCTTAAATTGACAGTCCCTTTTTTTCCATATAAAATCCATCTCATCCAATTTAAATCAATTTACCTTGAAGCATTCTCCCTCTGACTGTCTCCTGCTTCTGTGACACTCAGGAACTCCGTCTCCTTCTTGCACATGTAATCCATATAATACAGATTCTGTGAAATAAACTAGTTTCGGTGAGTGCCATCGGAAATGTGTGTGTGTGTGTGTGTGTGTGTGTACATAAGTCTTTACTTCTAAATCCTCTCTTGCCAGTACGTGGTTGCACAGAATATCAATGGCCTACTGCAGGTCCCACTGTCTGAGTGTGTGTGTGTGTGTGTGTGTGTGTGTGGGGGGGGGGGGGGTGCAGTTGTTAGCATTGCAGGCTTATGGTAATAAATGCATTTTCACAGCAGTTAACAGAATTCTGTGTCACATCCCGGGAGAAAGACAGAGAAAGGAAAGGAGATGTCTAGAAAAGAAGGATTGAGCAGAACACAGGTAGGTATTTATAAAGAGAAAGATGGAGGGGGAGCAGAGAGAGAGAGAGAGAGAGAGCAGGGAGCTCTTTTCTTTTTCCACTCCGGGTTTACTCATGTGCGCACAGCCGCACACACATACATTAAAGGGATAATTCACCCAAAAATGAAAATTCTGTCATCATTTAGTCACCCTCAAGTTGTTCCAAACCTGTGCGAGTTTCTTTCTTCTGTTGAGCACAAAAGAAGATGTTCTGAATAATGTTGGTAACCAAAGAGTTGGTACAATAGTATGAAAAAATACTATACGTTTTGGTTACCAACGTTCTTCAAAATATCTTCTTTTGTCTTCAACAGAAGAAAGAAACTCAAACAGGTTTGGAACAAGTGGAGGGTGAGTAAATTTGCATTTTTGGGTGAACTATCCCTGTAATCTGTGGGTCAGGTAATAAAAATATATGTATTCTATATAGAATAAAATAATATTCCGATTAGTTGTGGGTGCGCCGTGGGTGTATGAGATAAACCAGTCCACAAAACTAGTCTTAAGGGTATTTTTTTTTTTAAATTGAGGTTTATATACCATCTGAAAGCTGAATAAATAAGCTTTCCATTGATGCGTTTGTTAGAATAGGACAATATTTGGCTAAGATACAACTATTTGAAAATGTGTAATCTGAGGGTGCAAAAAATCAAAATATTGAGGAAATCGCCTTTAAAGTTGTCCAAATTAAGTTCTTAGCAATGCATATGCACTAAACAAAAAGTTTTGATATATTTACAGTAGGGAAATTACAAAATATCTTCATGGAACATGACCTTCGTTTAATATCCTAATGATTTTTTGGCATTACAGTAAAGAAATTTTTAATATAAAGAATAATTTTAACCCATACAATGTATTGTTGGCTATTGCTACAAATATACCCATGCTACTTATGACTGGTTTTGTGGTCCAGGTTCACAAATCATTATTGACGCAAATATTAAATCTTAACATTCTCTCTAAACATTCTCTCTAAAATATGAATAAGTTTTAAATGCATTTTTTCATCAGGCAGTGTATGTGTGTTTGCCTGTTCGGAATGTTGCATTGATAGAAACAGTGACATTCCAGTTAAAGTTTGAAGGGGTCTCTGTTTGTGCTATTAAGAAAGTGAAAGCTAATCTTGTCAAAGAAGAACTTTTGTTTTATGTATAAAAGTAATTTTAAAAGCAGCCTACGATCAGCATATTATGTTGCCAGTACTTCTTCCGGTTCTGACAATGTTTTGTTCCGTCCTTCATGCGGGGCCTATTCTCACTGCAGGAACGAAGCAACTGGTTTTGGGAGATTTGCCTTTCTGATGTTGTTTTTCTTGATTTTGGGGGTTTTACCATGAGTTAGTTGGCCAAATAGTTATGTTTTGTGCTATTTAATTGTTGTGTTTATTGCTATGTCCTACTTCGGTTGTGCTGGAACCTACAGACAAAGTTAATTACACTTAAATATCTAGTTATGAACGACAAGGATAAAAGATTTGTAACTGTTTTTTAGTTGTTCGAAAGACATCCGTGGCTGTGTCAGTGAGGTAATTTGTCGCAGACATGTGCAGTGATCAACTGAACGAATCTGTTGTTAAAAATGAACGATCCATTCATCATATCATGCAAAACTAAAAATTAGATCAGGTAATGTGACAATCGGGTGCGGATATCTAAATCAGAGAAAAATATAGGTGCGGATGGATAATTTATTTAAGGTGGAGGATTTGTGTGACGTTTGAGCTCATCCGTGCATCTCTACCCTGTAAACAGGCACTCTCACACTAATACAGACTCATTGTTGCAATGAACCGAAGCAAGAGAATGCACAAATGAATTGAATGAATGCACAAATTTGCATGTTGTCAGGGGTGTAAAACATCCTAATGAACTGAAGTTTAAATATGGGTACTGTGTCAGTTTTACTCAATTAAAATGATCTGAAAAGGGTTTAAATTAGTTTACCTTGTTATGTGTCTGTAGTTTAATTTTTAACCGTATGTGTGTGTTTGTGTTGATGTATGTGTGTTCACATGTTTTAGTGACACACAAAGGTGTAAAGGTAATAATTGTACTTCATTGCTATGCTATATAACTATACAAAGGATGAATTTGTACTTTTACTGCAGTACTTTCACTGCAGAACTTTTACTGCAGTGCTTTCTGCGGATTTTTTACTCCTTACAGTTTTGGTTCAAGTATGGGTGTTGTGGCAAAATTAAATTTAGAGGCAAATATCTTGCCAAAAACATAATTGAATGAATACTTTCAAGTGGAAACTGAACTTGTTTCTTAGCTGTTGAAATTGACTAAGAAACCTTATTTTCCCCCCACCTCATTTGAGTAAGTTTGTGCAAAGCAGCCTGTTTAATTACAGTTTTCTCAATGTTCTGACTTTGAAAGGCTCTAGGACACACCAGATGTTTAACTAAAAAAAAAAACAAATCTCAAACTTGTTACTTAAAATTAGAAAAAGCTAAATTCTGCAACTTTTAGAGTTGTTTAACAGCAGTATAAATGACTTTTCAAATCATTTTGTTTACACTTGTTCATCTTCATTGACATAAACATCAAATTATTTCATATTGAATAGATTTTTTTTCCTGAAAACTTTACCTTGTTACTTTGCTCAGAAGGACATAATATAGCCTTTTAATTAGTTTTTTTTTCCCTGAAAAAACAAGATTTACATCATAATGACTAACTACTTTGTACTTTGTACTCTGAAGTTTTACAGACAATTGTTTGTCAAAAGTATTTATTTGCGTCAAAATATACTTTGTGTACTAAAATGTGACCCTGGACTACAAAACCAGTCTTAAGTAGCACGGGTATATTTGTAGCAATAGCCAAAAATACACTGTATTAACAAAATTATCAATTTTTCTTTTATGCCAAAAATCATGAGGATATTAAGTAAAGAACATGTTCCATGAAGATATTTTGTCAATTTTCTACCGTAAATATATCAGAACTTTATTTTTGATTAGTAATATGCATTGCTAAGAACTTCATTTGGATAACTTTACAGGCGATTTCTCAATATTTAGATTTTTTTTGCACCCTCAGATTCCAGATTTTTATCTGTAATGGAAGGATTAAATCTTAATTTCAAAACATTTGGCGTTATGGCTGGTTTTGTCCTCCAGGGTCACAAATTATAAATATGTGACCCTGGACCACAAAACCAGTCATAAGTGTAAATTTGTCGAAATTGAGATTCTTATGTCATATGAAATCTGAAATAAAAAATCTAAATATTGAGAAAATCGCCTTAAAAGTTGTCCAAATGAAGTTCTTAGCAATGCATATTACTAATCAAAAATCAAGTTTTTATATAATTATGGTAGAAACTTTACAAAATATCTTCATTGAACATGATCTTTTCTTAATATGCTAATGATTTTTGGCATAAAAGAAAAATTGATAATTTTGACCCATACAATGTATTTTTGGCTATTGCTACAAATATACCAGTGTTTCTTAAGACTGGTTTTGTGGTCCAGGGTCACATATTCCATTATGTTCCATTAACAGTACAAATCTCTCAAATAATACTATAGTATGAAATACATTACACCCATGCTTCGCTAATATAAACATACGCAAACGCACCAACACATAACTGTATATATCTCAGCCTGTCCCATACCGTCGAAAATAAAATTTACATACAAACAGTAAAGCTATAGACACATACGCACAGCCGCTTCTCTGAAGGTAAACTCATTTAAAAGTTGAATATACAGTTTCCTCAGTATTGCAGTTGTCACAGGTCTGAGGAGATATCTCTAACAGCTGTCATGAGTTAAATATAATTGAGAGAGGGAGAGGAGAGGAGAGGCTCGGGAGAGAGGGTTCATTAGAGAAGGGGGAGTGGAGAAAGAGAGGATGGAGAGATAAAGGAGACATGGGAGAGAGTAGGGAAAACAGAGATGGGTAGAAAGAGAAATGGATAGAGGGATGGCATGTTGTTGCTATGAGATCGGGTCTTATCTGAGGCTCAAAATGACAGCAAGCTGGCAACACTCTGCAGCGCTGTGACATGAACAGACTTTTCTCACACACACACACACACACACACACACACACACACACACACACACACACACTGAGCAACAAGCTCTCACATGCACAATACGGTTGACACGCATCATTATGCATGTGCACACATATACTTACTCTCAATCACATGCACGTGACCCAAAGCGCATCACGGTTATACATGTAATTTTGTGCGTATAAATGTGTATTTTTACACTCACACAGAAAGATTCTCAGTACGGCTCATATACATAATTATGCAGACACACACATGTGCACGGCCAGGCTCACACACATACACACACACACGGCTTCTGGAGCCCGGGGTCATTATTTTTGATGTGATGTACAGCAGCTGGAACATGCAGGGGTCTTATATTCTTCCACTGGGACTGCAGCAGACCAGCGAGACGCTTGTGTGTGTGCGGCAATTTATGATATGCACGGTGCGCCGGCTCTGAATACATTACTTGATCATAATATTTCAGTATTTTCATCTATTTAATCTACATAATATCCTTCTGCTACATTTTCAGCTGTGCGTGTGTGTTTTTGTGGTGTGTTGCAGATGGGAATTATTGTATTTGAATGGGAAAGGTAGTGTTCAGACTGTCTGGCCTATTTGAATTTGAATCAAACTGTGGAACAGTAGAAACGAGAGTGGACAGGGCCGGAAAAAAGAGGGAAAGGCAGGAGGCGGGGGTGCAGGGGTGGTTAGTCTGGAGTCAGGACGGGGCGAGACGAGAGCGCGAGAGGGGCCAGACTGCCAATCAATTGAAATTATAATGTGGGTCAATTGTAATTAGATTGAACTCTCATGTGACACTGCCACAGTGATATACAGTGAGCATTGCGGACCATATGCTGGGTGTGTTTGTGTTTGTGTGCGTCTGTCGCTGCTCAGTCAGTCACACGATGGAGGTCGGAGACAAAGTGGATGTGAATGCCACCGAGATTTGACTTTGTCCGGTTATGGGGTTGGCAGATTTAAATACATTACCATGTCAAACACTGGTTCAGGACTTCATAGTGGGGCATTTGAATTCACCACTTTTGTTTACTTTGTTACTGTTCCCGTTCATGCTGTTAGCATTCCCATTTATTTCAATGGCAGTTGCTTGCCTAGGGCATACTATAAAGTAGGTGAAAACCAGTATGTGAGACGAGAAGTTTGTCCGCATTCATATTCATAAAAGTACCCAAAGTACCCGTATGACCTACTACTTTCGATGAGATTTTGATGAATGCTATCCCATGAGGCCACAGAAGAGAAGTGAATGGCAGGAAACTAATACTGGTAGGTGACAGTGACAGCATGGCAGATGTGCTATCCAAATTTAATTCATACTACCTATATTCATGCTGTATATAATATAATTTTTAATGGTTGTGAATTAAGTTTTAAACCAGATGTAGCACCTACTAGACAGTCTACGATTTTAAATGGAACATATGTGATCTTAAATCTGCCATGTTTGCTAATGAGCACCCAGTTCTACCTAGTAGGTGAAAAACAGTATGTAAAACAAGTATTATGAACAAATTCATAGTATAAGAGGCGAAAAGTACCTGGATTATCTACTATTTTCACCAATAGAAGGCGACTTATGCTGTGTTCCAGGCAGGTTTTTGAGCCCGTTAATCACGACTCACAACTTTGTAGCGTTCCAGGCAAGTCACGCCAAACTTCCTGAGTGCATTTATTATTATTGTATTATTATTATTAATTTGATTGTAACGTTATATTGTCTTAAAGTCCATTTTTTCACTGTGTACCACTTGCATAAACACCGCACCCGTAGTGGCTGTCTTTGTTGTTTTGCGGGATATGTGACGTCAGAGCTCGGAAGTACATTGATCTAGTATGAGTTCACGGGTGGGAAGTCACAGGTTTGACTGCCGCTCCAGTGCACTGGTAGAAGGTTGGAATAATTACAGGCAACAGGCACTATTACAACCATTACAATTCCCATAATAGCTAGTAAAACAATTACAAATTTTGTGATGGGCTCTATTGTTTTTGTAATGGTTGCAAAGTTTATTCATTATTAAATTTAGTACCTGCTTGGACACTATGCGATTTCAAATGCTCCAAAAGCACCTTTGAAGCAAGATTGTATGGTCTTTAAATCAGTTCCAGTGGTTGAGAGAACTTTTTTATGGGTATTTCATTCAGAGCCTGGGAAATGACAGAAAATCACTCTACTTGCATTTAGTTGATTTAAATAGCATAGCGTATTTTAAATAACATATTTGGTGTGAATTCTTTATATTATTTGTCCTTTCATGTTTTTTATATATAAAAAAGTTATTGACAAAGGAAGTTTTTTTCATGACTTTATGTTTGTAATACTGGATGTTTATACTGCCAAGAATATTTCTAACATTACGTCTGTGATGCTGTTGGTGGTTCACGATCTTTATGATTATTAATTCATCACGTGAAACACATATGGAAGTGCAGCTTATCTAGGTAATATTGTTTAATATCTTGTTTAAATGTGTTTATGATTCTGTATAATATGTGACCCTGGACCACAAAACCAGTCTTAAGTCGCTGGGGTATATTTGTAGCAATAGCCAAAAATACATAGTATGGGTCAAAATTATTGATTTTTCTTTTATGCCAACAATCATTAGGAAATTAAGTAAAGATCATGTTCCATGAAGATTTTTTGTAAAATTCCTACTGTAAACATATCAAAATGTAAATTTTGATTAGTAATATGCATAGTTAAGAACTTAATTTGGACAACTTTAAAGGTGATTTTCTCAGTATTTTGATTTTTTTGCACCCTCAGATTCCAGATTTTCAAATAGATGTATCTCGGCCAAATATTGTCATATCCTAACAAACCATACATCAATGGAAAGCTTATTTATTGAGCTTTCATATGATGCATACATCTCAGTTTTGTAAAAAATAAAACCTTATGACTGGTTTTGTAGTCCAGGGTCACATATATTCTACAGTTGTTATGCTTTAATATCATAATGAGGACGTTGTATACTGTACCTTTTAGTTGTTTATATGCTCCTTTATATTCTGTTTACATCCAGTAATTATAGAGGGTTTGCATTTACGTCACAATTTGGTCAGTTACCCAGATGCGCAGCCGTATCGACGATACTCGGATGTAAACAACAGCATGGACTGCACGGTTAATGTACTACTGAATACATTGTTCTGCTCATTTATGCTGTCTAAACCATGGAAAAAATGTGTGGAAGCTGATAAATCATATAGAGAAGGACTTAGTAAGCAGGAAAGGCTGCAATATTTAAAGTTGAAAGGTGGTAAAGATACTTACAAGCAATATTAATTAAAATAATAGCTTAATATTTCACCTACCTCACAGAAATGATAAGAACAAGCATGAATGTTTTTAAGATTCTTGCCCTGGAAATCCTGGTTCAGTTTGGCCAACCATGAACGCTGTTTGTTCCTTGATTTGTTATAACTTTTGTCAGTCTGTAGTACTCCAAATGTTTTCCCCGGTCCAACCGATTAGTACAACCCAAAACATGATAATAATTGACCATTTTCAGCAGCAATAATCAGCAAAATATGCGAGTTTCGTTCAGTTCAGTGGCATTGTTTACATTCAGTGCCACCAATACGGCCAACTGATGACATTTCATGAAACACTCTAGTCTGCTAACTGCACTTTAAGACATTTGATGTTGCTTATTTGAGATGTGCTGTTTTATTGTAAGAGTATGTAGACATTGATGTTTGACATTTAGTTATTTACTTCTGTTTTATTGTTTATTGCAAAAACGTCCTCCAATCAGCATAAACGGTGTATAGAATAAATAAATGGTGGAAAGATATATTCTCCCTGATCATAATATTCAAATAATTCCCTTTTGCTTGTATTTAATCCTCTGGTTAACAAGCTCACAGCTTAGCCTACTAGCACACCACAATTCATTTCACACCCTCCAAAAAATCAGTAATTGCTACAACATCTACTATAAAATAATGAATTACTTGTGGTGTGTGCTGTTACCATATTTTGCAAGCAATATTTGTATGGTTTTAGAAAATGATGCTAGCAGCTATTTTGGAAAGGCTGTCAATAGAAAGATGCTTTTTGCCTCCAGAATCGCTTGACTAATGACCAACAGGGGATAACTGAGCTGTGCTACCCAACCAAATTTTGACTTATTATAATGTAGTCATTCATCACAAGGTGTGTCCCAACCAAGCGGCAACCTCCCGCTCTCTCTATTGAAACCAAGACGGAAGTGACTTAGACTGCAATTCATCGACTGGCCGCTAGAGACTGGCTGCAAAAGGGAGTCAATCCCATTGACTTCCCATGTTAAAATACCCATCTTTACAGCAGAAAAAATATATGTTTACAGCCTGGTACAAAAAATGGTTTTGGTTTATATAGCTAGGTTTGACCTTCATGGCAACTGTGAGGGGGGTGAATTTTTTTTATAACTTATTCGTTTAAGTTATATTAAGCCTTAAAGTTCTGCATAATTAAGGGCGCGGTCATTTGAGTGACAGGTGGATTGCAGCTGCTGTCACCACTGTCACGCTAGGCGGGCAGGGTTTCAGCAACCAGCTCCACCCACGTCCCGCCTTATTGTCCATTTTCGATTATCCGGGAGTGACCAAGATTCCAAGATGGCAACGACCGACTCCCGCCCACTATGAGCTTCAAAAACACTCTTCAGAAACCTACGGATGACGTCACGGACACTACGTCCATATTTTTTACAGTCTATGGTCCCAACTTGCATTCTTATGCATAATTTTTTCTTTCAGTATAAATATAAGGTTATCTGTAAGCTACTGTGCTCCAAAACAATGACAAAATTCGCATTTACAAGATATACGCATTCAAAACTATCAATGATTTTGATGACATCACCCTGCACTTCAGCTTCTTATCAAACTTTCTGTCCAAACAAATGCTCTCTAGAATCTGAAGCGTCCCACCCCTACACTATAAATAGACGCAAATAATTAATATTTTCTGTATGGTAAATGGCACGCAGTGCACTATATTGGGGATAGGGAATGATTCAGATGGTGTAAATAAGCTTTCCATTGGGAATAAAGAAGTTTCGCGCTGTGTCACGAAAGTGCGCACACAGTTTGCTCCAGTCCAGAGACACGATAGCATGAAGTGGGTCATATGCGTGAATCAGCACAGACCACAAAAAGTATCAGACCCATTTGAATTCTACACAGAATGCTATAATTTATATCAATATGGATGATATTGTGACTGTCATTTGCTGCCAAATGCAGCTTTACCGAGCTCAGTGGCTCTGGCCCAAGCTGTTGCTAGTTTAAAAAGGGGGCCTATATTCCTGTTTCAGCTGAAATCGTCAACACACAGAATTATGCTGTTTGCATTTCAGTGGATCTTCAACTGAAAAAACTAAGTATGGAATAAAATTCATACACTAGACAGTACATTACATGGTTCATAGTAGTAGAGTACATCATTTGAGACACAACTATTGACTCTGTCACACACTTGTTCACTTGA
Source organism: Garra rufa (assembly GCF_049309525.1). Taxonomy (NCBI): domain Eukaryota; kingdom Metazoa; phylum Chordata; class Actinopteri; order Cypriniformes; family Cyprinidae; genus Garra; species Garra rufa. The sequence continues at coordinate 2,011 of NW_027394377.1, read as the reverse complement.
TAGCTCACCAGTAAGATTAACAGTAATAATTGCGAAGTTATCTAACAAAAAATGGCCAGTGGAATATGTTTGTTACAGTCTAATTCTTTCAGTATTAATTACCCAGTCCATTTCACAGCTCCAGATACACATATCATAATAAAAGCCTCCCTCAACCATTACCAGTTTCACTTGGCTGCCTATATGATGGCTGTATGTGTGTGTGAGAGCATGTGTGTGTTTTTTCGACAAGTTAACGGAGTGTGAAGCTGCAAGAGCTGTCACTAACAGAGACCCCGGCATCACTGGGTAACTGAATGGAGCGTATCGGAATCGGCTTATTTTTTCTGGTTTTGACACGCCACTCTGACATAATTATACAGCAGCCTCCAGTCAAAGACAGCACTAATGTAGGAATGAGGGGTTGGAGGTGGGCCCAAAACCCAGCTTTGTCACTCGTAATTAGTGATAAACTTTTCTCGGAGCCTGACTGGGCATCGGCGTCTTGTTTTGAAGTTGGAATCAATCGACAGCGCGGCGACGCCCCGTCAGGGATGAGTTTCTCACCCGCAACTTTGTCATTGATAATTAGAAGTGAATTTCTAATTTGTTATTGGGCGTCTATTGCGGATTGCTTTCTCCTCCTGTTTACACCCATCTGACACTTCTTGGATTATCAATAAGAAGCAGAAAGCCTGTCATGAACTGGCATTTTAGCAGGTCGACTGGGAGTGAATGTTGAACAGAGAATGAGGCTGAGCAAGAACATCGCTTAAATCTGCTGGTCACATAGCGCCGCGCAGTACTTTGATTTATATCTGTCCTAGTCAGCATTACAGCTGTCTCCCGTCGGAACAATTAAGACTACATATAGCAGAGCACACTTTTTTTGTCCCTTTACATACCTTAATGCTTTTAACAAATGAAGTAGAGTCCGGTTTCATTGCGGTGTCACACAAGGACCCAGTAACTACTGTACAAATGGGAGCTAGTGGCCTTGAACTTGGACCTCGGACCACACGTCTCTAGCTGATGGGAGGCAGGCTTGTTAGCCTGGGAGAAGATCCTTAAGTGGTTTTGTGCTTTCTGTCATCGGCTAACCACATAACAGAAGAGTCTCACACGGGATTTTTCACCTGTTTGCTATTTATAGCGAGTCCAAGGTCAAAGAATACCAGCTGCAAGCTGTGACTCGTAGCATTTCCCAGTACATGCTGTCTGCCAGGCTGCTGAAAGGAACATCGGATCTTACTGCTAGGTAGCGAAGGACTTCTGAAATCAACCTCATTACATTCATTTTGACACAACGCTCTATATTCATTTGCCTGATTTTGCATGCATGCTTTCATGGAGCTAAATTAAAGGATTAGTTCAATCAGAAATGAAATTTCTGTTTTCCAAACCTGAATGACTTACTTTCGTCTGAATGCAAAAGATGATATTTTACATTTGCATGCTTGTGTTTGAATATTGAATAATGCTGCTCTTTTCCAGACAAGTTATAATAAGTGGGAACTGAAGCTTTTGAGCTTTTGAGCCATGAAAGATCTATACAAATATAGAAGTGGTTCTACGTCATTATTTACTCATAATCTTCCAGTAACTATACTCCTAATTTGAGAACCTTCAGTGTTGAATCAATCATGAATCTTAAATGACTCATTGTAGTTGCAGTTATTTTTCTCATGCATTCTACAAGAAGAGCTAGGACACATGTAAAGATTTAATAAAATTGGACTTATTTTAATTCATTTATTATTATTGGTATTATATATATATATATATATATATATATATATTTTTTTTTTTTTTTCAAATTTGTATTGTACAATATGATGTCTTCAAGATATCTTCATAGAAATGTAACAATATAAAATTGTCACAATACGATAATATCTCAATATGTATTAAGTATTTATTGCAGTATTTAAAAAAGACAAATGAACACTTGTGAAATTGTGACAATTTTGTAAATTTTAAAGTTAAGTTATTCTATCTACGGCACTTAGAGAGTTCAAAATTAAGAGCACCA
>NW_027394376.1:0-50000 GCF_049309525.1 Garra rufa | reverse complement strand
TTTTTACCTCTCTCACTATCCTCCTGGCCAGCACAGGTGTCACTTTTGGCTTCCGACCACGTCTTCTGAGATTTTTCACAGTGCGGAACATCTTGTATTTTTAATAATACTTTGCACTGTAGCCACTGGAACTTCAAAACATTTAGATATGGTCTTATAGCCCTTTCCTGACTTGTGAGCAGCCACAATGTGCAGCCGCAGGTCCTCAGTGAACTCCTTTGTCTTAGCCATGACTGTCCACAAACCAGCAGCAGAGAGCTTCTGTTTTTCACCTGTTGAGTTGATTAAAACAGCTGTTCCCAATGAATCAGGGTAATTAGGATGCTTTAGAAAAGCTTGGACTATTTGGAATTGTATAGAACTTTCCTATAGACTGTGACAGTTTGCAGAGGGTATGAATAATTTTGAACATGACACTTTTTGTTCAAATGTAAAAAAAAAGCTGAGAAATATTTTTTTTTCCACAATGACTTGTACATCGTCTTATTATCTTTTGGGAGAAGCTTGTGTCATTTCCGGTCAAAAAAAAAAAAAACTTGCTGATTGAATAAAAGTAACTTCAAGTCAGAATTTGCCAGGGGTATGAATAATTCCGGTCTTGACTGTATATAGATAATGCAATATGGATGAGATTCTGGCTGTCATACGCCCAGCTCAACGACTCTGGCGCAAGTTGTGATATATAAACGAAACGTCATTAGCTATTTAATAAAGGGAGCAGGACTGCTGGATATGGCCTGCCCTGTCTTCCTGTTTCAGTTGAAATTACGTCAACACATAGAATAACACTGCGTGTTCCAAAGCACTTCAGTGCACCTTTAAATAGCAACTTTTTGTAGATCCTATTAGGGATGTCGAAAATTTCTGGCTGAAATGGAATTTTCAGTTTTTAGCTAAAATAGAAAAACTACCAAAAATATGAGCTGAAAATATATGCCATGCCTTGCCCCCCGCCTGACAGCATTCAGCGTGCAGGTTTCATTCTCCCTCTAGCCGTCGTCACTCCACAGCAATATTCAGTATTCTGCTCTATGAATGTGCGTTCCACTTATGTACTGTTCATGCTCACCTGAAAAGCAATGTCTGCTCAAATAACGCACAGACAGGAAATTTCTATATAGTATACTTTTTCCTGTTTGCAGTAGTGCTACTGTGCTGTAACATGGTGTAGTACCGCTGTACTGGCCAACTCTATCCTTTGTTCGACAATACATTAGATCATTTTTTAAAAATTTCTTAAATGTGATTGTGTTGCATAAAACTGAATAAAAATAATATATTGATATTTAATTTAAATATATTTTATGTCCAATTTTATTGTTTACTTTCAATGCATGTATGGTTATTTATTAATTAATAAAATCATAATTATTAAAAAATAATATCTGGTTTCAATTCAGTCCCTACCTCCTATTCTTTAAAGGAGTAGTTCACTTCCAGAACAAAAATTTACAGTACTCACCCTGTTGTCATCCAAAATGTTCATGCCTTTCTTTCTTCAGTCGTAAAGATTTTTTTTTTTTTTTTAAGAAGAAGAAAATATTTCAGGATTTCTCTAAATATAGTGGACTTCAATGGTGCCCGCAAGTTTGAATGGCCAAAATGCAGTTTAAATGCAGCTTGTCTTGTCTAACTCTGCCTGCGCATGTGTACTCTGTGTAATTTGGGTCAACAGAGTTAGGGTAGGTCGCAAAACTCCCATCTCATTTTCTCCTCCAACTTAAAAAAACACCCTACATCACTTTTTATACCTTTTTTTTCTGTAAAGGGCATTTTATCTTCTTTGATGTTAACTTTGTAAACACTGGGTTGGTACTTATGCAGCGATGTAGATGGGAATTTTTCGACCTACCCTAACTGTATTGACCTGGATTACACAGAGTGTGCATCGCAGAGCTAGAAAAGACGAACATTTGAAGTTAAAAAGTATATACATTTTTTTTTGTTGTTGTTGTTTAAGAAAATGACAGATCATTTTGCTAGGTAAAACCCTTATTCCTCAGCTGGGATCGTTTAGAGCCCTTTGAAGCTGCATTTTGGACGTTCAAATTCGCGAGCACCATTGAAGTCTATTATATAGAGATGATTCCTGAAATGTTTTCGTCAAAAAATATAATTTCTTTACGACTGAAGAAAGAAAGGCATGAACATCTTGGATGTCAACGGAGTGATTACATTATCTGTAAATGTTTGTTCTGGAAATAAACTACTCCTTTAATTGACAAAAAAGAAAAACGGAAACTGTTAGGAGCTCCTCTAAACGTAAAAAAAAAAAAAAAAAAACAGGTCATGGATGTGTAATTTACCACATTTTGTCTTCCATTAATAGGCTTTTTGAAAATAAATAATACAGCAATTCATTGGAAATTGCCCAAACACTCATTTATGTTACCTTGACAGGGTATTTTGTGTTGCTTAATTATAGTGCAAACTGTGATTGATTTCTTCTTCTGAATGCATTCAACATTTTGATCGAGTCTCTGGAGGTTCACGCATAATTATTAGAAGTCTGAATTGGCGAGTGACATCACTTTATTTGTCCAAAGATGTGAGAGGCTCATTTTTAATCCGAATGTTTAATCTTTTTATACAAAAGTTGTTGGCGGTAATCTTACTTCTTAACTTTTTAATTTTCTTAGTCGAGAGGGAGTTTTAAGTTTTGAGTTCAGTTTTTGTTGCTGCCTTTCTTTTTCTTTCTTTCTTACTTTCAGATAAACAGATGCATGGGCAGATGGATGAATGAAAGGATGGATGGATAGACATGTTAGAGTTTGCAGAATGATGTTTTAATATATTCTCTTTGATTTCATAGGTAACAGCATCTGACCCAGATAAGGATGCTGACCAGGAGGCTTTGAGATATTCCCTTCATGGTCAAGGTGCTGAGAGCGAGTTCATCATTGACGAGGTAACAGGAAAGATTTATGCCCAAAGAACATTAGACCGTGAGGCCCGGGCAGTGTGGCGTTTTGTGGTCCTGGCCACGGATGAGGGCGGCGAGGGACTAACAGGATTCACCGATGTCATTATCAACGTGTGGGACATAAACGACAACGCTCCTATTTTTGCTTGTGCCCCAGACAGTTGCCACGGGGACGTAGCTGAAAATTCCCCGCCTGGCACTTCCGTCATGGAGATGACAGCCACTGATCTGGATGATGCGGCCGTCGGACAAAATGCAGTGTTGGCCTATAGGATTGTAGGTAATGCTGCCCTAAATGGAGCCAACAACGGAGCTGATGTGTTTAGCATCAATCCCGCCACTGGGACGGTTTCAGTGGCAATGTCTGGCCTGGACAGGGAGCAGACTGACTCGTACGTCTTGGTGGTGGAAGCACGAGATGGTGGAGGTATGATAGGAACGGCCACCGCCACTATACACGTGACTGATGTCAATGACCACGTCCCACGTTTCCTGGACAGATCGTGCTCTGTACGCATCCCTGAGAGCAGTGAGCCCAACACGCCAGTCATAGAGCTTGCCGCAGAGGATGCGGACGCTGGAGAGAATGGCCAGCTGACCTTCAGTGTCGTGGCTGGTGATCCAGAACAGAAGTTTTACATGGTGAGCCACCGGCAGGAGCAGCGCGGGACCCTTCGTCTCAAGAAGCATCTGGATTACGAAAGACCAGGTGAGCAACGCTTTAACCTCACCATCAAAGTGGAGGATATGCAGTACTCCAGCTTGCTGCACTGCACGCTAGAGGTGGAAGACTGCAACGACCACGTGCCAGTCTTCATCCCTCACTTTCTACAGCTTCCTGCTGTACGAGAGGATGTCGTTCCAGGAACTAGCGTGGCGAGTGTGGCTGCCAGCGATTTGGACTCTGGGATGAATCGTGAGATCACTTATAGCATTGCTCCGGAGTCTGATCCTTACCATTTGTTTACTGTGGACCAGTCAGGGTTGGTCACTGTGGCTAGCGAGTTGGATCGGGAAAAGGTCGCACAGCATCACTTGGTTATACTTGCGACGGACCACGGCACGCCACCGTTGACTGGCACCGCGACTATCCAGATGGCTCTGCTGGATGTCAACGACAACGGCCCTGAGTTTGAGGCTGCGTATGCACCAGTGGTGTGGGAGAACGTTTTGGGCCCGCAGGTTGTCCGGCTTAACCAGACCTCCACGTTATTGAGAGCCGTGGACCGAGATTCAGAAGAGAATGGCTCACCTTTTTCCTTCTCCGTGCCTCTGGAGTATCGTTACAGCAATGATTTCCACCTGCAGGATAATGGGAATGACACAGCCACCATCACCGCCCTGAGAGCCTTCGACAGAGAGAGACAGAAAGAGTTTCTTCTACCTGTCATCATGACTGATAGCGGCAGTCCACCGAAGACCGTCACGAACACACTCACTATCACCATCGGCGATGAGAATGACCACGCCCACGTAGCTGGACAGAAGAAGGTGTTCATCAACTGTCACAGAGGTAATGGCTCCAACATTAGAAGTATGTACTGGCAGATGAAAGCATTAATTAAACGGGCTGATAAAATTTATTTTAAATTTGTGGGTTTGTTTGTTAAATCAGTAGTTCCTTCATTGACCAGTTTGTTTGAATTGTTTGATTTGTGAAGTGATGTGGTATGACAGAGAACTAAACTTTGAGGGGCCAGTAGTGTTTTTAAAAGTCTCTAATAATGATAACTAAGGCTATATTTGTTGGATCAAACATTTATTTCAGGATTTTTTAATAAATAAAACATTCAAAAGGTTTGAAAAGTATATTTAAAAAAATAAAAGTGTTTACCGTTTAATAAAAACTATTTATTCTTGTGATTTCAAAGCTGAAATATTAGCATCATTACCCCAGTCTCATGATTCTTCAGAAATCATTGTAATGTTCTGATTTGCTGCCCAAAAAACATTTATTATTATTATATTGAAAACAAGTAGATTTTCTTTGATGAATAGCAAGTTCAAGTCAAGTCACCTTTATTTATTTATATGTAAGTTCAGTAGAACATCATTTATCTGAAATAGAAATATTTTGTGTAAATGTCTTTATGATCAATTTAAGGCATTCTTGCTAAATAAGTGTTCATTTCTACAATTTACGTCCTCAAAAAAAAAAAAAAAAAAACTGACTCCAAGCTGAATGGTATAGTGTATAATGTTACAAAAGCTTTTTATTTCAGATAAATGTTGATCTTTGGATCTTTCTATTCATCAAAGAATCCTGAAAAAAAAAACTGTTTTGATTAAATTAAATTATTGATGATAATTCCAATATTTAATAATAGATCATTCAGCAAATCAGCATATTAGAATATGATTTCTGAAGGATCATGCTACACTGAAGATTGGAGTAGTTAAGCTGATGTAGCTTTGATCTGAGAAATAAATTACATTTTAAAATATATTCAAATAGTTATTTTAAATAGTAAAAATATGTTGGAATTGTACTATTTTTGCTGTACTTTGGATCAACTTGATAACTTGATAAGCAGAAGAGGCTTCTTTAGAAAAACATTAAAAATTGTACTGTTTACTCTTATATATACACAAGCGCACACACTGTTATTCAAAAGTGAGATCAGTATGATTTTTGATGTTTTTAATTGAGTCTCTTATGCTCATCAAGGCTATATTTATTTGATCAAAAATGTAAAAAATATACAGTAATATTGTGAAATATTATTGCAGTTTCTACTTTTTGTTTCCTATTTTAAAATGCTTTAGTTCATTATTTATTTCTGTGACACAATGTTGAATTTTCATCAGCCATTAGTCTTCAGCGTCACATGATCTTTCGGAAATCTTTCACATTTTACTCTTTTGAATAAACACTGTCCTATTTAACTTTTTATTTATCAAAGAATCCCCCCCCCACACACACACACACAGGTCCAAAAAATATTAAGCACAACTACGTCCTACATTGGTTACAAATCAGCATATTTTGATATGATTTCTAAAGGATCATGTGACACTGAAGACTGGAGTAATGATGCTGAAAATTCAGCTTGCTTTACAGGAATAAGTTATATTTTAAAGTATATTAAAATAGAAAACTATTGTTTTAAATTGCAATAATATTTAAATATATATATATATATATATATATATATATATATATATATATATATATATATATATATATATATATATATATATTAGGGGTGGGCATAGATTATTTTTTTTAATCTAGATTAATCTAGATTAAATCTTGGAATTAATCTAGATTAATCTAGATTAAAATGGCTAATTTGAATTCTGCTGAAGGCATTCAGAATATGTGTGCTACCCAAATAATGACTAAAAGTAAGTCTTCGAGAACGGGCCAGGTGGCGCATTAGAACAGGCGCTCATCTCCTGTTTCCAAAATGCATCACAAACTGCTTGACAATTGCATTTACAACATAATTACCTATACAAACTTGTGTAACCAAGTACTTCTGCGCAAAAGGCTGCACGACGTGCGCGTAGCCGTTAAATACACAGACGCGCACGGGCATGGATAGCCTATCTGCGTGCATAGTCTTCGGTTAAACTGCGTTGCTTTTAGAAGCGTCAATTCAGTTGTTGCATATAGTTTAATGTCTTTATTTCGGGATTATCAAAGTAAATTATAACTCACGTGCCCCAGTAAAAAGGGTCTAGCAACGCACCTGCCCTGAAGCGGCTTCATAACTGCATCCATGTTTGCACGTCTCATTTGATGTGGTAATTTCACAGAAGTTGAAGACTCGTTCTCGCCCCCTACAGTGCAATTCGACTAGGTATACATCCGCGCTAAAATATCAAGGTGAAAGTCATCATATCTTGTGTAGTTTAGACCCAGCTCCCAACCCAACTTTGAAAATAGATTAACGGCGATATTTTTTTTATCGCCCGATAAGAGTCTCACGTTAACGCAGCACGTTAACGCCGATAACGGCCCACCACCAATATTAACCCTGAGCTTTTTTTCTTTTTGTAATCTATTTTAGTTAAAGTTTTATTTATTTATTTGTCATGTCTATATAATTTTTCTTTACTTATTATTAGTATTTAATTTCAGTTTATTTATTCAGTGTATTTAAATGAAATGAGAAATGTTACCTTGGCAACTAGGTAAAATTAAACTTTTTTTAAATTGTTGTATATATATATATAGTTGTTTTCTTTTCTTTTTTTCTTTTTGTAATTTGCTTTAGGTTTTTTTTTTTAGTTCATATTAATTTATGGTTTCAGTTTCAGTTAACTACATTAACCCTGAATACTTTTTTGTCTATTTCAACATGTTTTACCTCATAATAGTAAAAATAATGAGAACTGGTGAAAATGTACCTGTCTGTTATGAAGAGCATGTCACCACACCGTACTAAAAATGTTTCTTTCATCAAAATTTGGCCTATTTTTGTAGGTGAAATATGCCTTTTTTAACACAAGTTCACCCTATTGTCTTCCAGCGTTTTAAGGTCATGGAGTACAATGATTATCCAGCAGCTGGCATAGAAACGATACAGTGCAGTATTTTTCATTAATCATGCTGTTAATCATGCATTTAATGAGATCATTCCGCGTGGACGTGGATTTATAGTTGCTGGTCCTGACTGTGTTCTTGTAAGCCTGGAGTGATTGTGTGCGTGTACGGCAGATCTGCGCTCTCGACTGCGTCACGCTGATAAAACTGGACACTGGCCAAGATCCCGTCTCTCCTCGTGTGCTCGCCTTCCTGCTTTCAATTGACCCTGCATGACAAGAGAAGAGATGTTATCCTGCTCTCTTTTGCAAGCTTCAATATGTTAATTCAGCATGAATTACAAACTTAATGTATTTAAATGATTATTTCATTTTAAAGGAATATAAGGGTGATTTCACTTCTGCATAACTAATTATAGAAATTATATAAAACCATTCTAATCACATTAAAACAAGTATTTTGTCAGTGAATGTTTTTTTTTTTTTTCAAAATTGACAATGAAGATATTTATACTGTTACAAAAGATTTTTATTTCATATAAATGCTGTTATTAAATATTTTGTTTCCACAAAAATATGAAGTGTCAACATTTTCAACCTTTATAATAATAATGTTTCCTAAGCAGCAAATCAGCATATTAAAATGATTTCTGAAGGATCAAGTGACACTGAAGACTGGAGTAATGATGCTGAAAATTCTTTGCAACACAATAAATTATATTTTACAATATACTTAAATAGAAAACAGCTATTGTATATTGTAAACTAAATTGTAACTAAATGAGAAATGTTGCCTTTGATCTAGCTAAAATGCAATGTTTTTAAATATTTTATTTAAATATTTTAAATAACAATTTTAATGGTTTTAGTTTCAGTTTTAGTTAACTATAATAACCTGAAAAAAATCTATTTTAGTTAAAGTTTTAGTAATCTTTTTTGTCACGTCTATGTCGTTTTTTATATTATATTATTTAATTTGAGTTTATTTATTTTAGTACATTAACTTAAACTAAATGAGAATTGCTGCCTAAGGAACTGGCTAAAATATAATATTATTTATAAAATATAATAATATTTTATTTTATGTTAATTTTAAGTAACAATTATATAATGGTTTTTGTTTCAGTTTTAGTTAACTATAATAACCCGTAAAATGTTTTTGATAATTAATTTTAGTTAAAGTTTTATTATTTCATTTTTTGTCATGTCTATATAGTTTAAATTTTTTTTTCTGTTTATTTATTCAGTTTATTTAAACTAAAAATGTTATATTTAATTTTATGTTCATTTTAAGTAACAATTTTATAATGGTTTTAGTTTCAGTTTAACTTGAATAACTTTGAAGTATTTTTGTAATCAATTTTTTTTGAAAGAAATTAATATTTTTATTCAGCAAGGATACATTAAAGTAACCAAACTTGACAATGAATACATATTTTGTTACAACATATTTTTATTTCATATAAATGCTGTTATTTTGAACTCTTTTATTCATTAAAAATGTATTTATTCATTTATTCTTATTTTGTTTCCACAAAAATTATGACATAGCAACGTTTTTAACCTTAATTATAATAATAATAATAATATTAATTAATGTTTTTTGAGCAGGAAATCGTCATATTAGAATGATTTTGGAAGAATCATGTGACACTTAAGACTGGAGTATGTGAAAATTCCATTTTGCATCACAGAAATAAATTACATTTTACAATATACTTAAACAGAAAACAGCTATTTTAAATAGTAGTTTTGATCAAATAAATGCAGCCTTGGTGAGCATAAGGTAATTGAAATAAATAAATAAATAAATAAAACCTACAGTCTTTGATAAAAAGCATACAGAGCACAAACTTTTGAATAGTAGCATAAATTGTGATTAAAAATATTTGCATGATGGAATTTTCCCCATATTTTCCATTTTAGTTTAAGTGTCAGAATTTTTGTTGCATTTTGTTTCAAACAAGCCTAGAATACCAGAACATTGATTTTTATAAAAGCAGCTTGAGTTGACAATTCAATTAGAGAGCACTTAAAGCACTAGGCTTTTTTTTTTTTTTAAATCATTGTAAAGTTTCTCTTTTCACAGAGTAACTCTGAAAGCCAGCAAAAAGCGGGACAATTTCAACTCTCATCAGGTAGCGCATCCATTACTGCCGTCGTTTGTGAAGCTAATGGCGGCGATCAAATCTTCCCATTTATTCCTCTTTCTTTAAGCTTGATCGGATTCCCAATGAGAATCCGGAAATGCAGTTTCCATCCAGGGAAAGTCTGTTAATTCCCATCAGAGGTTTAATGAAACATGTTTGTTCAATTTAGCTTTATGGTGTTGGTTTTTGGAGCCGTTCGCCTTGGGCAGCCGCTTTAAAGTGCGCTATGAAGATGGAATAGACTCCTCCTCCGTCAAAGCAAACATAAATAAGCTTTCCTGCGCTTCATTTAGCCGCATTAACGTGCCACTAATACTGTTTGGGCTCCCGCCAGCAGCGCCGGTCTCTGCAGAAGAGCCACGATCTCTCTTGAGGTGAGCAGCCATTTGCCGGAGCTCTCGCGTGTTTGTCTCTCTTGTTTAAATGTGGGTGAGATTGGATGAACTCTGTCCTGGTTGAAAGTAAACAACAGCTGTGCTGGAAAATACAGGTGTCCGAATGAATGTTTTGGGTTTGGTACACGTTAAAGGGATAAAGGGATTTACTCGCTCTCCTTTCATTTCAAACCTGTGACTTACTTTATTTTGGAACACAAAAAGAAAACTTTTAAAGAACTGCACTACTCGCTTTTTTCTGTAAGTGGTTTGTATGACTTGTGCTTGACCAATTTTGGATAAAAAGACGTTTACATGTAAGCCACAAGAGAAAATAATAGTTGAATTTATAAAAATGACTTAGTTCAAAAGTTTACATACACTTGATTCTTAATACTGTGTTGTTACCTGAATGATCCACAGTTGTTTTTGTTGTTTCTGTTTAGTGATAGCTGTTCATGAGTCCATTATTTGTCCTGAACGGTTAAACTGTCCGCTGTTCTTCAGAAAAATCTTTCAGGTCCCACAAATTCTTGGTTTTTCAGCATTTTTGTGTATTTGGACCCTTTCCAACAATGACTGTATGATTTTGAGATCCATCATTTCACACTGAGGACAACTGTATTCTGTAATACGCAACCATTACAGAAGGTTCAAATGCTCACTGATGCTTCAGAAAGAAAAAGATGCATTAAGAGTCAGGGGTGAAAACTTTTGAGCAGAATGAAGATCTGAACATTTTGCCTAAATATCATATTTTCTTTCATTTAGTACTGCCCTTCAGAAACTACAGAAGATGTTGCATGTTTCCCAGAAGATAAAATCAGTTAAATTTACCCTCATCTTCAAATTTAAAAACAATCAATTAGTGATTTTTTAACCTTCTGTAATAGCTCGCTGCATATGATAGTTGCACTCAGTTGTTCTCAGTGAGAAAGGATGGATCTCAAAATCATACAGTTATTGTTGCAAAGGGTTTAAATACACAAAAATGCTGAAAAAACTAAAGAATTTGTGGGACCTGAAGGATTTTTCTGAAGAACAGTGGGCAGTTTAACTGTTCAGGACAAACAAGGGACTCATGAACAACTATCACTAAACAAACAAACAAAAAAAAAAAAACACTGCTGTGGATCATTCAGGTAACAACACAGTATTTATAATCAAGTGTATGTAAACTTTTGAGCAGGGCCATTTTTATAAATTCAACTATTGTTTTCTCTTGTGGACTATATGCATATGTATTTTCTGTGAAATATCTTCAGATCAGTACTAAATAAAAAATAACGTGCACTGTATGATCCGTCTTATTTTGATAAAATAATTAACGTTTTGCAGATTCTGCAAGGTGTATGTAAACTTTTGACCTCAACTTGTCTCATAGACTGCTATTGTAATGTTTGCATGTTTTTATGCCCTCAGGGACAAATCCTAATTATCGACTGCGGTAACTGACAGCATTTGACAGATGTTGCTAATGGAGATGAACTTGTTTTGGACCCTAAGACTAATTTCGATTTGTACATGACATTTCAGAAGGTTAAATACAAGAAAAAAATCAAGACATCAGGAGGTATTAGCAGCTCTGCTGGAAAAATCTCTGGAGAAAATCGACCCACCTATAAATTTTGGGTGAGGTAAATTAATATTTTGTAGCCTGCTAAAGTCTGATGGATATTAATGTTGTGGAAGTAATGTTGTGTATAATGGTGTAAAAGGCGTATTTCTGATTAATGTTTATCTGATAGAAATCAAGTAACTTCTTCCCTCTGCATTTCCATGAGAAACTGCTCACAGACTCAGGTAGAGTAACCGGCTCAATTTACTTGTGGTTTCCAATCCATCTTAGAGGAAAATTCAATATCATCCCTTTGAGACAGAATGGCTTTCACTTTTTACCATTGTGGAAGACAGCGATAAGCTGCGAGGAACTCAAAGCAGGAAGAACGTCTTGTGAAATGAAAGAGCAGCCAATAGATTGTTGGTTGCTGCCTTTTTTAAAGTAATAGTTCACCCAAAAATTGTAAAATTTGACAAAAAAATAAAATACCCTCAGGTTGGGCTGCCCTCGACTAAAGATTTTTCTGGTCGATTAGTAGTCGTTCATTTTAAGCATTAGTCGACCATTAGTCGCACGTTTATTAACAATCCATGTAAATCATAATAATGAGCCTTTAATTGCCTACATAGCCTAATAAGCGCACACAACCACAGCTCACCGGCAGATATAATAATTATATTATTGAATTTGTCAGAGAAAAACAGCAAGGAGACTGCATTAACATTGTTATAATTTTTTGATAAACTAGAGCTTTCTTTGTTTTCAGTTTAAAAGATGAAGCCTGTGAAACTGACTTGTCATCTCTAGAGTAGTGGATGCACCTGTATGCATGTTTCATATGGATTACATTATCTGAAAATATTTGTTTTCCATTTGAATTGGCGCATTTGAAAAGCGCATCCTGTTTGCTTTTATTATTTTACAAAAGCGCAACGTTTCGTTGTTGTTCTGAGTGCACACAAATACACATAGAGTCTTTACAGATTCAAAAGGTGTATTACTTTTATCTGTATTTTAAGAGCAAGCCCACACCGGCACCTTCATCTGTCATTCAGTCAGCGCGCTACTATTCAGCTTCCACACCCCACACAGAGACTTGAATAGCACACATTTTTCTAGTTAAAAATTAGATTAAGCAGCCATAAAAAGTTGCTGCTACTGACATGTTTCAGATGATAAGCCATATTTGAGGTTGATGAATGATAGGTAAGTGTTTGGATGTCCTGCCCGATGTACTGTATTACAAAGACCAGCTGTCCATCACGGACTGTGTGATTTCACCACTTCCTGTTAATTTTTCTTTCTGCGACTAAGTGACAAAATTTTTGTCACTTAGTCACCCTAAAAATGGTTAGTCGACTATTAGAGGGCAGCCCTATCCTCAGACCATCCAAGATGTAGATGCATTTGTATCTTCATGAGAACAGGTTTGGACAAATGTAGCATTGCATCACTTGGATTCAACAATGTGTCCTCTGCAGTGAATGGGTGCCGTCAGAATGAGAGTCCAAACAAGTGAAAAGCTGCTTGTTTGTAAGAAACAAATCCAACATTAAGACATTTTTTTCCCAACATTAAAACCGTAACTTCTGGACAAAATATGAGTCCCTAATCCATAATAACTCTTCCTTCATCTCTTGTTGTCATTTTAGGTCAAAATCCACCAACCAATTTGTAAACAGTGATTGATCTGTGCATACTTCTTACCTGATTCGGACAAGATGAGTTTTCCACTGGAGAAAGCAATATTATGGATAGAGGACTTGTATTTTAAGTAGCGTTTCAATTCACAAGACATTAATTGATGGACTGGAGTGTTGTGGATAATTGTCATGTTTTTATCAGAAGTTTGAACTCTCATTCTGATGGCACCCATTAACTACAGAAGATTTATTGGTGAGCAAGTGATGTAATGCTAAATTTCTTCAAATCTGTGTTTCAGTAGAACTAACCTACATCTTGAATAGTGAGGGTGAGCGTATTTACAGCAAGTTTTCAAAGACAATAATATAAATACTGAAGTGCATTTTTTTCTGATAGTTTACCCAAAAGTGAAAATTCTGTTATTATTCACTCACCCTCATGTCGTTCTAAACCCATAGGACCTTTGTTCATCTTCGGACACTGACAAGAAAGAGAAGAAATAGTTCAGTCATTATCTTTGTTTTGTTTTTTGCAAACAAAAAGTATTCTCGTAGCTTCATAAAATTTCAGTTGAAGCATTGATCTGACATGGACTATTTTAACAATGTCCTTACTACCTTTTTGGACCTTAAACATGTAAGTTGCATTGCTGTCTATGCAGGGTCAGAGAGCTATCAGATTTCATCAAATATATCTTGATTTGTGTTTCAAAGATGAACGGAGGTCTTACGGTTTTGGAACGACATGAGGTTAATAAATAATGACAGAATTTAAATTTTTTGAGTGAACTATCACTTTAAATTCAATTCTAAATTAAATTCATATGTCTGCTTTGACAGTTTCCCCAAAAAGACTGTGGTGCTTTCAAAATCTTGACTAGCCCGATACAGCAGGTTTGTCTCAACTAACAAACTCACAATTGTGAGAAATAGTCAATTCAGTTCTGACTTTTTTCCCACATATGTGAGTTTGTATCTCGCAGATGTAACTTTTTCCCCTCACAATTCAGTTTTTTTCTCAGAATAGTGACATAAACTCACAATTGTAAGAAATAGTCAATTCAATTCTGACCTTTTCCCTCCAAATGCGAGTTTGCATCTCGCAATTGTGACTTTTTTTTTTCAGAATTGTTACATGAACACAATTGTGAGAAATAGTCAATTCAATTTTGACTTTTTCCTTGCAATTCTGACTTTTTTTCTCAGAATTGTGATATAAACTCGCAATTCAGAATTGATATAAACTTACAATTGCAAGAAATAAAGTCTGACTTTCTGACTTTTTTCTCACAAATATGAGTTTGTTTCTCGTAATTCTGACTTTTTTCCAGAGTTGTAAGAAATAAAATCAGCTGCTTTTATCTCCAGCAAATTTCTTAACATTAAATGTTCGTATTAACATTAAAAAGTTCAAGTAATGTACTTTCACTGTCCTGTATAACAAAATGAAAAAGCTCTCAGATTTCATCAAAAATATCTTAATTTGTGTTTCAAAGATGAACAAAGGTCTTACGGTTTTGGAACGACATGAGGTTGATAAATAATGACAGAATTTTCATTTTTGGGTGAAATGAAGCTAGCGCAAGTTCTGGCAGGAAGACTCAATCGTTCGCGTCACTAATTACCTCCTCATCTTCCAATCATATCATTACTGTAGCTTTAAAGGGTAGCGCTTACCATGTCTGAGTTCGCAGATGCTGTTGCTCCAGCACACAGCCGTGAAACCGGATTCCAGCCGCAGTTGCAAGGAGCGGAGCTGTTAACTCTCTCAAACTGACAGGATTTATCACGGATACCATGGTTACTTCATTAAAAACGGCTGTCGGCATAGTTTAACGTGAACCGTGCGGTTCTCCTCCTCTGCGGATGTGTTTGCGGTGCAGGAGTCGTAACAATGTACCGTCGTCTCGCTGGCGGCATGAGGCTCTGATCGCCAGCGCGCACGCGCTACACGCGCTACACGCACCAACCCGAGCCGGAGAGAGCCGAGCGGCCGAGCGCCGACACTAACCCGCGGTGCTCACCGATGCCATCGCTCCCGTACCTCCATCCTCGAAGCCCAGCAAGCTCTCCAGCCTCGATCTAGGTAAATCCTATTTTTTCTACTGGTGGTGGTGTTTTGCCAAAGCGGTTGGCACTTTCACGAATTGCATGGCTAGCTACTAAAGCAAGATGGCCTGCGGGTTATACGTCTGTCAAACAGCCGTACACGCTATAGGTTCATGTGGCTGCAGCTTATGCTGCCTTCATGCGCTACCGTAATTATAAATACCAAAGCTATCAAGACGGCCCGTGGCCCATGCGTTCTATCAGAAGATGGCCTGCGTATTCAATCATGCGTTCTATTCAAAGATGGCCTGTGCATTTATTCATGCGTTCTATCAAAAGAGGGCTGCGTATTCAATCATGCGTTCTACCAAAAGATGGCCTGTGTATTCAATCATGCGTTCTATCAAAAGAGGGTTGTGTATTCAATCATGCGTTCTATCAAAAGAGGGCTGTGTATTCTATTATGCGTTCTATCAAAAGATGGCCTGTGGCCCAAGCGTTCTATCAAAAGATGGCCTGTGGCCCACGTGTTCTATCAAAAGATGGCCTGTGGCCCACGTGTTCTATCAAAAGATGGCCTGTGGCCCACGTGTTCTATCAAAAGATGGCCTGTGGCCCACGTGTTCTATCAAAAGATGGCCTGTGGCCCAAGCGTTCTATCAAAAGATGGCCTGTGGCCCACGTGTTCTATCAAAAGATGGCCTGTGGCCCACGTGTTCTATCAAAAGATGGCCTGTGGCCCACGTGTTCTATCAAAAGATGGCCTGTGGCCCACGTGTTCTATCAAAAGATGGCCTGTGGCCCATGTGTTCTATCAAAAGATGGCCTGTGGCCCATGTGTTCTATCAAAAGATGGCCTGTGGCCCATGTGTTCTATCAAAAGATGGCCTGTGGCCCATGTGTTCTATCAAAAGATGGCCTGTGGCCCATGTGTTCTATCAAAGATGGCCTGTGGCCAAGCGTTCTATCAAAAGATGGCCTGTGGCCCATGTGTTCTATCAAAGAAGGCCTGTGGCCCATGTGTTCTATCAAAGAAGGCCTGTGGCCCATGCGTTCTATCAAAGGATGGCCCTGTTTCACGTCGCAATCAAGGATACCAGGAGCATATGTTCATTTTCAAAAAAAAAAAAAAACAGCTAGTGGTTCATTTAAGTTAACCATGAATGGCACTCATCTAAATCTAATTTGTTTCTCTTTCTTTCTCCATCTAAGCCAGGAACCCCAGGATTCACGACCGTAAGGTAATTTTAAAACTGTCCTTTGGGGGTGGGCCCCGTTCTGGTGGATCTTTAAGTCCACCTATCTTTGGGGGTTAGCGGCGTCCCCGCCTTCGTCTTCAGGCGGGACTCGCTGTTTCCGTACCCTCGGAATGCGAGTTACGAACGGGGCCTACGCCAAAGAACCGGATTGCTTGCTGAGCTTCTACATAAATGTAATCGGTATAGTATAAATTCTCCCTAGTCTTTCTGGTAGAAATGAAGCTAGCGCAAGTTCTGGCAGGAAGACTCAATCGTTCGCGTCACTAATTACCTCCTCATCTTCCAATCATATCATTACTGTAGCTTTAAAGGGTAGCGCTTACCATGTCTGAGTTCGCAGATGCTGTTGCTCCAGCACCTCCATCCTCCCCACCTCCACCAAGATGGAATCTCTCCTCCAACTCCTCTATTCTACCAAGCTGGGTCATCCCTCTATTACCACATCCATCAATCAGGCTATCCCCTTCTTCACGAAGACTTCAGATTGTTTTCCCAATCCTCACCATCACCAGTTGGCCCCTTTCCTGACTCTGCGGGGGGGTTAGCGGCGCCCCCGCCTTCGTCTTCAGGCGGGACTCGCTGTTTCCGTACCCTCGGAATGCGAGTTACGAACGGGGCCTACGCCAAAGAACCGGATTGCTTGCTGAGCTTCTACATAAATGTAATCGGTATAGTATAAATTCTCCCGAGTCTTTCTGGTAGAACTATCACTTCAAATTCTTTCTCCTATGTCAGCTTTGACAGTTTCCCCAAAAAGACTCTGTGGTGCTTTCAAAATCTTGACTAGCCCAACACAGCAGGTTTGTCTCAACTAACAAACTCACAATTGTGAGAAATAGTCAATTCAATTCTTACTTTTTCCCCGCAAATGTGAGTTTGTATCTCGAAATTTTGCCTTTTTTTCCTCACAATTCTGTTTTTTTTTTCTCAGAATAGTGACATAAACTTATAATTGCGAGAAATAGTCAATTAAATTCTGACCTTTTCCCCACGTTTGTATCTCGCAATTCTGACTTTTTTTTTCAAATTTGCAAGAAATATTCAATTTAATTTTGACTTTTTTCCTTGCAATTCTGACTTTTTTCTCAGAAACGTGATATAAACTCGCAGTTCAGAATTGCATGACATAAACTTACAATTGCAAGAAATAAAGTCTGACTTACTGACTTTTTTTCTCACAAATACGAGTTTGTTTCTCATATTTCTGACTTTTTCTTCCAGAGTTGTAAGATATAAAATCAGCAGCTTTTATCACCAGCAAATTTCTTTACATTAAATATTTGTATTAACATAAAAGTTCAACATAAAAAGTTCAAGTAATGTACTTTCACTGTCCTGTATAACAAAATGAAAAAGCTCTCAGATTTCATCAAAAATATCTTGTTTCAAAGATGAACAAAGGTCTTACGGTTTTGGAACGACATGAGGTTGATTAATAATGACAGAATTTTCATTTTTGGGTGAACTATCACTTCAAATTCTTTCTCCTATGACAGCTTTGACAGTTTCCCCAAAAAGACTCTGTGGTGCTTTCAAAATCTTGACTAGCCCAACACAGCAGGTTTTGTCTTAACTAATGGCATGACTTTGGGACAGGACTTTCTATCTTTCTGCCCAATGTCAGATAGTGGGAGTGTTCAGGAAACCTTTTTGAAACCAGCAGCTCTCTTTGGGAAATGACACACTTTATCTTTAAGGTTTTGGCAGCAGGTATAGTGCACAGTAAAAGTAAAAAACTGTAGCTGTAAAAATTAGGTCTTATGTAGAAAGTTGTTACGTTTATGTCTGTTTTTGTTCATTGGTTTCACCCATTGTCTCCCCCTGTCTATGTGTGTAATGGTTTAACCCTCATCACCGTCATCTGTTTCATCTGTCTGTAATTATTAGTCTGTCTTTATAAGTCTGTTTGTATCTTGAGTTCAGTGTTGGTCTTTATGTGATGACAATCGTTTGATGTCAACGTGTGTGGATGTTCTTCGTGTTCCTGCCTGTTCTTCCAAGAAGATATTAAATATAGTATTTATTGTAATCTTGTCTTTCGTCTCGTCCGTCCAGCACGTCACACCCATAACAGAAAAGACCGACCGAAACAGTTTCCCAGCGTGTTTCCCCTGCTTTATTTTCCTGTTTTTTCCCAGTGTTTATTTTTCAGTTTTTCATCATGGATCCTGCTGTCCGAATTATTCTCCTGGAGCAGGGGGATCGCTCTCTCGAGGACCACACCAGAGACTTTGTCCACCTCGTGCCTTACACGCACTACCCGGACAGCTGCTTGTGCACATTCTACCGTAATGGACTGAATCACACCATCTGGGAGCAGCTATCCGGGGAAGGTCCTCGAGAGAGCATCGCTGATTACATCGTGTGGGTGCTGGTGTCCAGCAGATCTTCGTTGGACGCGGAGGATGACACCAGCCCCACACCTGACCCAGAACCCAGCCCAACATCACCCCGTCAAGCGGAGTTGCAGCCCGAGCCCACCGACGATGGAGAGCCAGAGCCGAGAGCGACAGAGCCGGACCCATCGGACCAGGTGCGAGAGCCGACTTCAACATCCGCGACGGTGGAGTATGACGTGGAGCAAGAGAGGGCGGTAGAGAGCCCTGCCCACTGCACCACCACTGAGGGTGAGCTTGGACCACATTCTGGGGATTTAATAGACTTTTTTTCTGAAGTATCCGTCTGTCCTGACTTTCCTGTCTGCCCGGAATTCCCACCCACCCACCCTCTGTCATCCACTGCCATGTCTGTCTGGCCACCGCTGTCCCCTGACAGCCCCTCAGCTCACCCTCAGCCCAACATCTGTGCAGTGGGCTCGCCGCGGGGCTGCCAGTCTCCAACGGCGTCTCGGCTGGAGGATCCCTCAGCTCCGCCTCCAGCCTCCGAGTCCAGGGGCCTCATTTATAAAGACTTGCGTAGAAACCATCCTTGATTTTATCTAAGAACTTTTCTGATTTGATCGTAAGAGCGATTCAGAGAAACGAACGTACACACGAAATCCATGCGTACGCCAGTCATTCGGTTATAAATCACAAATGATCGTGGAATTGTGTGCAGCTGAATGTTCCGCCGTCGAAACGCCCCTGCTTAATTAATTAACATATAAAATGAGCTCATTCCTAAAGCAAAAACTCTGTGACAATGGCAAGTAAAAAGGAGCGCAAGAAATCAAATTATAGTGAGCCTGAACTATCTGCAATACCAGGCATTACCACAAGGAAACGGTCGTACGCCAAGCTGGAATCTGACGTGGAGATAAGTACTTTTCCACGTCAAAGACGGTTTTTATAAATCTGTACTTTGACGTGGATTTGATCGTACGAACACTCTAAGATCAAATCAGTGCGTAAGAAAGTTTTATAAATGAGGCCCCAGGACTCCGCCTCGGCCCTCCTACCCTGCGGTTCCACCACGGCTCTCGACGCCCTCCTCTCCACCGTCGCCCGTCGGTCCACCAGCTCCACCGGGTTCCATCGTCTCTCCGGTTCCGCCCTGGTCAGTTGTCGTCCCTCCGTCACCTCAGGACTCTGCTCCTCCGGCTGTGCCTCGTCGCGCCATCCCACCGGCTCCTGCGGACTCCTCCCTCCATCCTCTGTCGCTCCGGCTCCGCCGCGGACCTCCGGAACTCCGCCTCGGCCACCAGAGCCTTACGTTCCACCTTGGCCCTCCGGATCCTCGGCATCACCCTGGATCTTCGGCTCTCCGTCTCCGCCTCGGGCTCCTCCTCCATCTGCTCCGCCTCTGTCGGTCGGCCCCATGAAGTCGGCGGTCCTCCCTCCACCATGGCTCCTCCCTCCGTCGGCTCCACCGTGGGCCGTCATCATGGCTGTGGTCTGGGTACGGATTTCCTCCTGCTTCAGGACCCTCCTGTTTCCTCCCTGGCTCCTCCCTCCGTCGTCACCCCCATGGACTGTCTTGTTTGCCACCTGGACTTTTGTTTTTGTCCCCCTCCCGGGGTTGCGTCCTCAACCAAAGCCGCCTCCATTATTGACTCTGTTCTGTTTTTGTCTCCCCTCTCATCTGTTTCGTTTTTCCTGTCTACGGCGCGAGGACGCGCCTATGCGGAGGGGGGCGTAATGTTACGTTTATGTCTGGTTTTTGTTCATTGGTTTCACCCATTGTCTCCCCCTGTCTGTGTGTAATGGTTTAACCCTCATCACCATCATCTGTTTCACCTGTCTGTAATTATTAGTCTGTCTTTAAGTCTGTTTGTATCTTGAGTTCAGTGTCGGTCTTTATGTGATGATAATCGTTTGATGTCAACGTGTGTGGATGTTCTTCGTGTTCCTGCCTGTTATTCCAAGAAGATATTAAATATAGTATTTATTGTAATCTTGTCTTTCGTCTCATCCGTCCAGCAAGTCACACCTAGGCATGGGATGATAACCGGTTTCAAGGTTTACCGCGGTTTGAAAAAGTCACGGTTTCAAAACCGGAAACAAAAAAAGTTATACCGTTCCTACGATATGCGCATTTTCTGTGTCAAAGTGAAAGCGCAGGACTCCCTACTAGGTTGTGTGTCTGCGTCCCTGCAGAGAAAACAATGCAGCCCCTCCTCCACCGGTTAGTGCTCAGGCGCGTGTCTGTGTTTGTGCACGTGATCCACAGTCAGTGAGATTCAGCAGTAATATAAGTTCAGGACGGCCAAAGGAGGTGAATCCCCACAACACAGAGTGGGGAATAGCAGACTATATGTACTAATTTTACGTTTCTGTGAACTTTAGCACAACAATTAAGTTAAAGTGAAATCACGTCTTTGCTTTTAAGCCTTCTGTCACGTTAAAGGTGCAGTGTGTAGGTTTTGTGGCATCTAGCGGCGAGATTGTGAATTGCAACAGAGTACCGCTCACCCCTCCCTTTACAGAACTACGGAAGCCGATACAGGATTTAAATCTCACCTTTTTTTGACAGCAACGAATAGTGAGATTTCTTTTAAAATGTAATTTAAGGAATTATTCAATATTTATTCAATTAACTTTATCATTCAATAAAACTATGTTATTGTGAATATTACTTGTTCATCATTGTGTCAGTGTTTTTTTCGCAAGCTGATTCTATGTTAATAAAAACATAATGGTTAATTAAGGTCTTTATTCACCCCTGAAAACATAGTTATTGCACCACTGTCTAGAGATCATCTTAAATATTACACGGGGCACCTTTAACACAAGTGACTGCAATTTAATTTAATTAAGAAGATTCAATTATTTATTTTAATTATTTTGCCTTCTGTTCCATGTTACAAAATGTTCTATATGTTTCCTAAAATAAAATATACTGTAATCCGTTTGGGGAAAAAAAGGTTGTTTTTTTTTACCCAGACATTTAAATGTAACATTGTAGAGCAGTGATTACAATACCGTAATACCGTGACACCGTGATATTTTTATCCAAGGTTATCATACCGTCAGAATCTTATACCGGCCCATGCCTAGTCACACCCATAACAAAAGTGTTTAATGTTTAATTATGTCTGGCACTGGCTCTGTCTGCTTTAACAAGGACCTCAGATTAGTGATCTCTGCCTCAGCTTGCATAGACTCACTGCCTTATAAAAATTTCACAAGGAGTCTTTACACAACAAAGTTGAGATGATTTATGCTGATTCAAGCCTGTAAATGCAAAACGACATATTTGGTTTTTCTCAAGAATCATGAGACATTAAAGACTGGAAAACTTAGCTTTGCATCACAGGAATAAATTACATTTTAAAACATATTTAATAGGAAAGAGTTCTTTTAAATTGCAATAATATTTCAGTTCCCCCTCAGTCGAGTCACTCCGACGTTACATGGGAACTCGCTTTGAGAGACCGATCATCTCTGAGCCTTATATAAAAAAGGCCAATTACAAATTGGCGAGTGGACGTGCGCGCCGGCCACGCCCCCGTACATACGGGTATATAAGATGGCCGCGCGCATCACTCATCAGATCTTTGCTTTCAGAGCCTCTCGTATGAGCCGCTGTTTGCTTCGAATCAAGAAATCTTCACAGAAGCCTTCAACATCCAGAGTTCTTCCCCGCTGGTGCCTAAAAGAGCAATTTCATTTTGCACCAGCGATCCTCCCGCGGGCTGTCGTTTTCACGGCAACAAGCCGCCTGCATTCCAGCGAGCAAGCCCCGTCGAGTGCACAGCCGCCCCGCGGCTTCTCCCTGGGCAGACCGGGAGCTAAAAGAGTCAATTTCTCACGGCCGATTCAGACGTTCTTTTCAGAATGCCTTTTCGGCCGTGCGCTTCAGGGTGCGGTAGTTTCCTCTCCTCTGCGGACGGACATGATCTCTGCCTCACGTGTTTGGGTCCCGAGCACGCTGAAGCGGCGATCATGGATGGTTCATGCCTGCACTGCGAGTGCATGACCATGGCCACGCTGAGGTCCCGCCGCTCGTTCGCGAGCCGGCTCCCCTCGCCCTCTTCCCGCGGTCTGTCGCTAAGCCGTCAATGCTTTTCGGCCACCGCGGCGCGGGGCGGGGGGGACCTAAAAGTCACCGTGAAGAATGCACCGCCGGCTAAGAAAGCCCTGCGGTCTTCTCTCACTCAGCGTGACCCCGTCGAGCTTCCGCAGCAGTATGCTTCCCCGCCCAGCGGGCTGAGCGTCTCCTTCGGTGCTCCTGCAGAGGATGAGATGTCCATCGCAGCATCAGAGGGAGAGTCGGCGGGCGAGGCGGACGCCTCGGCGGAGCGGCCCCCTCCTGAGGTGGTCGCTCCGTCTGACGCTGATGCCGAGCTCGCGGCTATGCTCCTCCGGGCCGCCAGGGGGATCGGTCTTGAGGTGCCTCCAGCACCTCCGGCCGATTCCTCTAGGCTTGATGATTGGTTTTTAGGGAGGGCTCCCGCGGCTCCGCCGCGGTCCCCCCCAGTTCCATTTTTCCCGGAGGTGCACGAGGAGCTGTCTAGATCGTGGCGGGCCCCTTATTCATCTCGGTCCCGCCCCAGCTCCTCTCCCCTCGCCACCCTCGATGGCGGAGCGGCCAGGGGGTATGCGGCCATCCCCCAGGTTGAGCGCGCTGTGGCGGTGCACTTGTGCCCGCGTGGCGCTGCCTCCTGGCGGGATCGCCCGCACCTCCCTTCCCGGGCTTGTGAGCGCACGTCCGCCCTGGCGGGCCGCGTTTACAGCTCCGCTGGACAGGCCGCTACCGCCTTGCACGCCATGGCCATTCTTCAGGTCTATCAGGCCCAGGCGTTAAAACAACTGCACGAGGGTGGTCCTGACCAGGGAGTTTTGGAAGAACTCCGCGCCGCCACCGACTTCGCCCTTCGGGCCACGAAGGTCACGGCGCGTTCCCTTGGTCGGGTGATGTCCACGGCTGTGGTCCAGGAGCGACACCTGTGGCTTACTCTGGCTCAGATGGCAGACGTCGACAAGGCTCGCTTTCTTGACGCTCCCATCTCCCAGAGTGGCCTCTTCGGCGACGCTGTCGAGGACTTTGCCCAGCAGTTCTCGGCAGTCCAGAAGCAGACGGAGGCCATCAAACACATCCTGCCCCGCCGCGAGCCTACCATCCCGCCGCCGGTGGCCCAACCTCCGCCTGCTCGTCGCCGAGGGCGCCCCCCCGCGGCCTCCAAGGAGAAGGAGAAACCCCAACCAGCTCCGTCCCCCGCCGAACAACACGAGGCCAGGTTGCGACGTCGAGCTGGCCGCGGAAGAGGTGCGCCGCCCGCCTCTCAGGGACCGTCTACACGCAAGAGGTCTGCGAAACGTCCCTGACGCGGGCAACCCGGAGGTGGAGAAGATGGCTCTTCAGGCGACGACAACATCTACGTCGCCGCTCCCGGTGGAGGGCCGGGAGTTGCTGTGCACCCTGACGCTGCCGCCGGCCCACGGGTCGGCGGTACCCAAATTTTCACAAAAAGAGCTAATTTTCTCACCTCCGGGGTTTCAGCCCCGCCTTCCCGTTTCGAGCGGCACACGGTTGCCCTCTCGAGGCCGGATCCGGAGCTGTTTATCGCCAGCGCTGGAACCAGGGAAGAAGGTAAGCACTGCCTCGTGCAGTCTGACTCCCCCCCAGGACGTTCTTCCTTCTGGGCGCAGTCCCCTTCCCGTTCCTCCCTTAGGCTGCCCCACCCTGGGCACGACGGTCAACGTTCCCTTGATCCCCCTGGCAGAGCGGTTGGGGACCTGGCGTCAGCTTCCCAACCCCTCGCGGTGGTTGATTCGGACGGTACGTCTCGGCTATGCGATCCAGTTCGCCAGGCGCCCGCCCAAGTACAGAGGCATCCTTTATACTTCTGTCCATTCGGACACGCATGCCGCTGTCCTGCGCGCGGAGGTCGCAGCCCTACTGGCGAAGGGCGCGATCGAGCCTGTCCCTCCAGCCGAGATGAGGTCAGGGTTTTACAGTCCCTACTTCATCGTGCCCAAAAAGAGTGGTGGGTTAAGACCCATCCTGGATCTCAGAGTCCTGAATCGGTCCCTTCTCAGGCTGCCGTTCAAGATGCTGACGACGAGACGCATGCTAACCTGCATCCGTCCCCAGGATTGGTTTGCAGCCATCGACCTGAAGGACGCCTACTTTCACGTCTCGATCTTACCTCGCCACAGGCCCTTTCTTCGGTTTGCGTTCGAGGGTCGAGCGTATCAGTACAAGGTGCTCCCATTCGGCCTGTCCCTCTCTCCCCGCGTCTTTACCAAGGTCGCGGAGGCTGCCCTGTCCCCTCTTTGGCAGACGGGCATCCGGATTCTCAATTATCTCGACGACTGGCTTTTGATAGCTCACTCTCGAGATCTCCTGTGCGAGCAGAGGGACCTGGTGCTTCGGCACCTCAGCCGTCTGGGCCTTCAGGTCAACCGAGAGAAGAGCAAACTCTCCCCAGTGCAGAGGATCTCTTTTCTCGGTGTGGAGCTGGATTCGGTCGCTATGACAGCCCGCCTCTCCAACGAGCGCGCGCAGTCGGTGCTGAAATGTCTGAGGTTGTTCAAAGACAAGACAGCGGTCCCTCTCAAAACTTTTCAGAGGCTCCTGGGGCATATGGCAGCTGCAGCCGCGGTCACGCCGCTGGGCTTGCTTCATATGAGACCGCTTCAGCACTGGTTACACGACCGAGTCCCGAGACGGGCATGGCACCGTGGCACACTCCGGATTGGCGTTTCCCCGCAGTGTCGCCGCCTATTCAGCCCGTGGTCAGATCTGACCTTCCTCCGGGCCGGAGTGCCCCTGGGGCAGGTCTCCAGGCACGTTGTGGTTTACACAGATGCCTCCACCACGGGCTGGGGTGCTGTATGCAACGGGCAAGCAGTTTCGGGCTCCTGGACAGGACCTCGTCTGCAGTGGCATATCAATTGCCTCGAGTTGTTGGCAGTCCTTCTGGCCCTACGTCGCTTTCGATCGACGTTGCGTCAGAAGCACGTGCTTGTTCGCACCGACAGTGTTGCGACGGTTGCGTATATCAACCGGCAGGGCGGCCTCCGCTCTCCTCGCATGTCACAACTCGCCCGCCGTCTGCTCCTCTGGAGTCAAACGTGGCTGAAATCGCTACGTGCCATTCACATTCCCGGGGAACTCAACCGTGCAGCCGATCAGCTCTCACGGCAGTCCACCCTCCCTGGAGAATGGCGACTCCACCCCGAGTCAGTCCAGCTGATTTGGAGTCGCTTCGGGGAGGCCCAGATAGATCTGTTTGCCTCCCCCGAGACCTCCCATTGCCAGCAGTTCTTCTCCCTCAGCGAGGTTTCCCTCGGCAGAGATGCTCTGGCTCACAGCTGGCCTCCGGGGCCCAAGTACGCCTTTCCCCCAGTGAGCCTCCTTGCACAGACCCTGTGCAAGATCAGGGAGGACGAGGAGCAGGTTCTCCTGGTCGCCCCATACTGGCCTGCCAGGACCTGGTTCCCAGAACTTATTTCCCTCGCGGCAGCCCCTCCCTGGAAGATCCCCTTGAGGAAGGACCTGCTTTCTCAGGGGATGGGCACAATTTGGCACCCACGTCCCGACCTCTGGAACCTGCATGTCTGGCTCCTGGACGGGACGCGTCAGACCTCGCTGGCCTTCCCCAGGCCGTGATAGACACAATCACGCAGTCCCGAGCCCCCTCTACAAGGCAGGCGTACGCACTGCGGTGGGGTCTGTTCGTCGACTGGTGTTCCTCCCGAGGTGAGGACCCCCAGAAATGCTCGATTGCAGCCGTGCTTTCCTTCCTGCAGGAGAAGTTGGAGCGCAGGCTGTCCCCTTCAACTCTCAAAGTCTATGTGGCCGCTATTGCCGCTCACCATGACGCAGTGGATGGATCATCCCTAGGGAAGCACCCGCTGGTCGTTAGGTTCCTCAGAGGCGCAAGGAGACTTAACCCTCCCAGACCGCGCCTCGTTCCCTCTTGGGACCTCTCCGTCGCCCTCCAGGGCCTGCGGGGAGCTCCCTTTGAGCCCCTTGAGTCAGTTGAGCTTAAATTTCTGTCCCTTAAGACAGCGCTCCTGACAGCTTTGGCTTCCATTAAGAGGGTAGGAGACCTTCAAGCCTTTTCTGTCGACGATTCGTGCCTTGAGTTCGGGCCCGGCGATTCTCACGTTATCTTGAGACCCCGGCCCGGTTATGTGCCCAAGGTTCCCACCACGCCTTTTCGCGATCAGGTGGTGAACCTGCAAGCTCTGCCTATGGAGGAGGCAGACCCAGCTTCTGCGCTGCTGTGTCCAGTTCGCGCCCTGCGCATCTACGTAGCCCGCACTCGGCACTTCAGACGCACCGAGCAGCTCTTTGTCTGCTTTGGAGGTCAGCAGAAAGGGAATGCTGTCTCCAAACAGAGGTTGGCCCATTGGGTGGTAGAGGCCATCTCCCTGTCCTATCTGTACCAGGGACAGCCGTGCCCCTTGGGTGTGCATGCCCACTCCACACGGAGTGTTGCATCCTCCTATGCTTTAGCGCACGGCGCCTCTCTAGCGGACATCTGTAGAGCTGCCGGCTGGGCGACACCCAATACCTTCGCCAGGTTCTACAACCTCCGCGTAGAGGCCGTCTCCTCCCGTGTCTTAACATAGACATCAGGTGAGCGGGAGGGCGGCTGGTGTTGGCTTGCTGCGCCATTCCCATTCGGATCCGAGCGCCATTTCCAGTAGGTTCCCTTCGGTGAACCCTGGGTCCTCCATGCCCCGCAGTCAGGCTAGATGCGGGGTAGCCCTCACTGTGCTCCTGCCTGGGTCTCCTTCGCCCCGCAGGTCGTGGCTTTCCTTTATTATTCCAGCTTATCCGCTGTTTTCCTCGTATATCCCTAGCCTTATGGATATATTGAATTTTTCTCATTTCCACATGCGTAAGAACCGTTCATGTGCCCCGCCCCCCCCAACCCATGCTTCAGTTTTCTGGCATCCCTAGGGGCCCACTTCTTTGGCCCCCGGGGCGTTGGGAAGGTTACGTTACGGATCTGCCTGCCGGCACGTTCGCCTGCTGGCACGTGGGTCTGTACGTAACGCGGCGTCAGGGCCGTGGCCTGTTCCAGAGGGTCTGTTCCCATGTAACGTCGGAGTGACTCGACTGAGGGGGAACGTCTAGGTTACGTAGGTAACCCTCGTTCCCTGAAGGAGGGAACGGAGACGTTACATCCCCTGCCACGGCCCTGGCGTCGCGCTGACGCCGGCTCATTCGGCTCTTCAGCAAAAACCTGATGAGT
This sequence comes from Garra rufa, assembly GCF_049309525.1. Taxonomy (NCBI): domain Eukaryota; kingdom Metazoa; phylum Chordata; class Actinopteri; order Cypriniformes; family Cyprinidae; genus Garra; species Garra rufa. Next base: position 21,957 of record NW_027394376.1, on the reverse strand, counting down.
GATGCGCGCGGCCATCTTATATACCCGTATGTACGGGGGCGTGGCCGGCGCGCACGTCCACTCGCCAATTTGTAATTGGCCTTTTTTATATAAGGCTCAGAGATGATCGGTCTCTCAAAGCGAGTTCCCATGTAACGTCTCCGTTCCCTCCTTCAGGGAACGAGGGTTACCTACGTAACCTAGACGTTTTCATTTGACTTTTTCCAAATTTAACAGCAGTTTATTATAAGTTTAACAAAATGTAAATTTTTACAGCCCTACATTTTTTTTTTTTTTTCAAATTTGGTGTAATATTTATGAAATTCTGGATTTTCCATGAATTTTATAGATTTCATTAAATGTTAACAATCAAAAGCATCTCTAATTTATTGGTTTGGTTAAAAATAAATATTACATCATTTATTTTTTTTTTTTTTTGAGAAATACTGTTTTTCTTGTAAATAAATTTGGTAAATAATTTTTCAAATATTCCTTAGACAAATAATATTTTAATAATAATTTTATCATTACTATCATAAGTAATATTTTAAGTTTTAAGTCACACTTTCTTCAAGTTAAACCAAACTTTTAATTTGACGAGTTTCTGTGAAGACCTTTTAAGTTTCTGTTTGTATATGATATGATAGTTTTTCTCCCAAGACATGGTCAAATGCTTATATTATTGTGATAGATTATATTTATGTGTTCATGTACAGAGGCTAAAATCACTGTGAGCATCAGGCACGCTTCCATATGTGCGTAGTAAACGAAACCGCGCATCTGCACCATTCATTCACACAGAGACATGCATAACATGTAGGATTTATAAATAGTGTTATTGCAGCTTAATATTCACAGACAGTAGTCCATGTCATGATTTGATTTGTGTATACTGACCTACTTTTGATTTATTCTTTCAAAATTTGGCAAATTCCGTGACATTCCATTTTTATGACTGGATTCCATCCATGTCCACACATTGCGGAAATGTTTATGATTTTTTTCTTCTGCTTTTTTATTTGTATTTTTATGAAAAGTAATTATACATTTTATAAGTAATTATTTATCCTATAAGCAATTATGGCTTTATTCTGTGTTATTTTTTTAACTTTTTAATGTGGTACTATTAAACACTAAACTCTCTAGTCTGCCGCAATGTAATGTCTTAGAATTTCTTTTTCATTCAGGGGCTTTTCCTAACAAATTTTAATCCATGTGTTTTATTTGACTAATTGATACATTAATCAGCATATGCAATTATCTTTGGAATGCTTTGTCAATTTGACAGTCCTAGTGTTTGGTATTATATTATCATCTTGCCTGCCTCATAAGCAAATGCAGGATTTTAACCCTTTTTTTAGCCATACCAATCATATTTTGTGATCTAGCTAAGAAAATACAGCACACGTCTTGGTCTTGGTATTCAGTGCAGCCTCATTCTTAATGCAGGAAATGGTAATGGATTTCATTTCTCGAGAGTATTCGCACAGACTTCCCTCAACAAGTGTGCAGAGGTACTATGGCCAATTTATTTTATTTCACGTGTGCACGGTCTTTGTGTGTTCGTACCCGTGTACGTGCACGGCAATCTCTTCCTCATTCAAGTCATGTCACAGACTAGACACTCTATTGTCAAAAGACGCTTTCATCTATTGGCTTCAAATATGGCTGTCATCCAGTCCAATTATACACAGAGAAATAGGTACCGTTACGCCTAAAGGATTGATTGAAGACAGAATAGAAAGGAAAGAAAGGAATGCCGACTTTGATTCAAGGACACACACGGCTATGGAAAATCAAGTGCTCTACAAAAGTCCTAATTTGTTTGGGAATTTAGAGCATATCTACATTTCAGATGGTAGCTGATATGATGATCAAGTGAAGGACTTTACTGTGCCACATATTTCCAGACCTTTCATGCTACAAATGCACAGCTGCTACAGATTACATAATGCACTTGTGTAACTCTTACAGTTCATTATAGCATGCTGCCTACAATGTTTGAAAACAAATAGTATGTAGTATGTATAAAAAGTACAGTGGATCATCTAATGCTACATTTACCATAGTATGTGTATACTGTATATTACAGTGCAGATGTGCAAATTTTAACTTTTATTACAGGGCTGCTGAATGCTTGATCTGATGAATGTTTTAAGGTGTGCAATTACTTTTAGGAAAATGCACGGCTAAAGTACATTACATGTCCATATCACTTTACCAAATGATTTCAGAATGTTTCTGCAACCAAAAGGGTTAGTTCACCCAAAAATGAAAATTCCCCCATGATTTACTCACCCTCAAGCCATCCTAGGTGTATATGACTTTCTTCTTTCAGACGAATACAATCGGAGTTGTATTAAAAATAATCTAATCATTTTTTATAACTCTAGACACTTCTTTGTGCAGAAATGGGCATAATACAGTGAAATAAAATGTTCTTTAACCATACCAAAACAATAGTCTTATGCATGGGTAAAATTTACCCGCTGGTGGTTTTAGGTATACAATGACCCCTGATGGTTCTAGTGTTAAAGGGGTCATACTGTATGATGCGGTTTCTTGTTTTCCTTTGTCTTTGGAGTGTTACAAGCTGTTTGTGCATAGATAAGATCTGTAAAGTTGCAAAGCTTAAGGTCTCAAAACCAAAGAGATATTTATTATAAAAGTTAAGACTCAGCCACACCTCCCTAAAACGGCTCGTTCAAACACGCCCCCCACTTGTCCACATCACGGATGAGTGCTTTGGCGTCACGCTTTAATGTTTCAGATCATCAAACAAATTGAAATATTAATCAAAGATAACACAAGTAAACACAACATGCAGTTTTTAAATGAAGGGTTTTTTATGAAGGGAAAAAAATGCAAAGGTTATAAAGCCATTTCTAAAGCTTTGGGACTCCAGCGAACCACAGTGAGAGCCCTTATCCACAAATGGTGAAAACATGGAACAGTGGTCAACCTTCCCAGGAGTGGCCGGCTGACCAAAATTACCCCAAGAGCGCAGCGACGACTCAAAAAGAGGTCACAAAAGACCCCAAAACAACATCTAAAGAACTGCAGGCCTCTCTTGCCTCAGTTAAGGTCAGTGTTCATGACTCCACCATAAGAAAGAGACTGGGCAAAAATGGCCTGCATGGCAGAGTTCCAAGATGAAAACCGCTGCTGAGCAAAAAGAACATAAAGGCTCGTCTCAGTTTTGCTAGAACACATCTTGATGATCCCTAAGACTTTTGGGAAAATACTCTGTGGACTGACGAGACAGAAGTTGAACTTTTTGGAAGGTGTGTGTCCCATTACATCTGGCGTAAAAGTAACACAGCATTTCAGAAAAAGAACGTCATACCAACAGTAAAATATGGTGGTGGTAGTGTGATGGTCTGGGGCTGTTTCGCTGCTTCTGGACCTGGAAGACTTGCTGTGATAAATGGAACCATGAATTCTGCTGTCTACCAAAAAATCCTGAAAGGGAAATGTCCGGCCATCTGTTCGTAACCTCAAGCTGAAGCGAACTTGGGTTCTGCAGCAGGACAATGATCCAAAACACACCAGCAAATCCACCTCTGAATGGCTGAAGAAAAACAAAATGAAGACTTTGGAGTGGCCTAGTCAAAGTCCTGACCTGAATCCTATTGAGATGCTGTGGCATGACCTTACAAAGGCGGTTCATGCTCGAAAACCCTCCAATGTGGCTGCTTTAAAACAATTCTGCTAAAATGAGTGGGCCAAAATTCCTGCACAGCGCTGTAACAGACACATTGCAAGTTATCGCAAACGCTTGATTGCAGTTGTTGCTGCTAAGGGTGGCCCAACCAGTTATTAAGTTTAGGGGGCAAACACTTTTTCACACAGGGCCATGTGGGTTTGGATTTTGTTTTCCCTTCACTTCATTCAAAAACTGCATGTTGTGTTTACTTGTGTTATCTTTGATTAATATTTAAATTTGTTTGATGGTCTGAAACATTGAAGTGTGACAAACATGCAGAGGCGGCCAACGGCCTGACAATTGTTTTTACACTTTATTGAGCAATCTAATCCTTGTTTAATATTGACTAAATAACATTTGTGTGAACATATGTGAACATCAAAACGTTTAAACTTAGAGCGTGGGTTTAAACTTTTATTTCGAAATAGTAAGCAGTTAGCATATTGAGAACGTCTAGATTACGAAGGTAACCCTCGTTCCCTGAAGGAGGGAACGGAGACGTTACATTGGGATCTCGCTTGAGAGACCGATCATCTCTGAGCCTTATTAAAAAGGCCAATTGAAAATTGGCGAGTGGACGTGCGCGCCGGCCACGCCCCCGTACATACGGGTATATAAGATGGCGGCGCACACCACTCAGTCAGGCTTTTGCTGAAGAGCCGGGAGAGCCCAGCGTCAGCGCGACGCCAGGGGCGTGGCAGGGGAATGTAACGTCTCCGTTCCCTCCTTCAGGGAACGAGGGTTACCTTCGTAACCTAGACGTTCCCCTTCAGTCGAATCACTTCGACGTTACATTGGGAACTTAGACCCATGGAAAAGGCCACGACCCTGACGCCGCGTTACGCACAACGCCACGTGCCGGCAGGTCTTCCCAGACATGTCCGCAGGCAGTCATTGTAACGTAACCTTCCCAACGCCCTGAGGCCTAATAAGGGGGGTCTACAGGGATGCCAGTAGTACTGAAGCATGGGTTGGGGGGGGCGGAGCACATGGAATTCTTACATGTGGAATGAAAATAATTCAATATATCCATAAGCTTGTTAGGGATACATGAGGGAAACAGCGGTCTCCTCCGCTGGAATATTGAAAAGTATAGCCACAACCTGCGGGGCGAAGGAGACCCAGGCAGGATCACAGTCAGGAACTACTCCGCACCTAGGCCTGACTGCGGGGCATGGAGGACCCAGGGTTCGCCGGAGGGAACATACTGGGAAATGGCGCACGGATCCACGTGGGAATGGCGCAGCAAGCCGACACTAGCCGTTCTCCCGCTCGCCTGAGGTCTTACGTTAAGACGCGGGAGGAAACGGCCTCTACGCGAAGGTTGTAGAACCTAGCGAAGGTATTCGGTGTCGCCCAGCCCGCAGCTCTGCAGATGTCTGCTAGTGAGGCGCCATGAGCCAACGCATAGGATGAAGCAACACTCCTAGTGGAGTGGGCATGAACACCTAAGGGGCATGGCTCTCCCTGATACAGATAAGACAGGGAGATGGCATCAACCACCCAATGGGCCAACCTCTGTTTGGAGACAGCATTCCCTTTCTGCTGACCTCCGAAGCAGACACAGAGCTGCTCGGTGCGTCTGAAGTGGCGAGTACGGTCTACATATAAGCGTAGGGCGCGAACAGGGCACAACAGCGCAGAAGCCGGGTCTGCTTGCACGATGAGTTGGTGCTTACCCAGGGATGTTCCATCCACTGCATCGTGGTACGCTGCGATAGCGGCAACGTATACTTTGAGAGTCGAAGGGACAGCCTGCGCTCTGACTTCTCTTGCAGGAAGGAAAGCACTACTGCAATCGTGCATCTCTGTGGATCCTCTCAGCGAGAGGAGCACCAGTCAGCAAATAGACCCCATCTCAGTGCGTAAGCCTGCCTGGTAGAGGGAGCTCGGGACTGAGTGATAGTTTCTATCACGGCCTGTGGAAGGCCGGAGAGGTCTACGGTGCCAATCCGTGCCCTTGCAGGGAGGGACTGCCGCGAGGGAACGGTTACTAAGACCTAAGTCCGGGTGGGCCACTCTCGTAGCGCAACCAACAAGACTTACTCCTCGTCCTCCCTGGACTTGCACAGTGTCCGTGCAAGGAGGCTCGCTGGGGAAACGGCGTACTTGGGCCCCGGAGGTCAGCTGTGTGCCAGTGTTACTCTGAAAAGAGGCAGCTGGCAATGGGAGGAATCGGGAAGGGCGAGCAGGTGTGGCTGGGCCTTGCCGATATAGCTCCAAACTAGCTGTGTCACGGGGTGGAGTCGCCATTCTGCAGGGTGGGTGGACTGCCGTGGGAGCCGATAGGCTGCACGGTTGAGTTTCCCTGGCTTCAAGTGAATGGCAAGCAGCAAAATCTGCCACGTTAGACTCCGTGGGAGCAGATGGTGGACGAGCTGTAAGCATCTGTCGTACATGGCATCCCAACCCGTGGTAGGCCACGGGCTGACTTGTCGGCAATACTGCGGGAAAACGCCAGTCCGGAGTGAGCCGAGGTGCCATGCCCATCATGGGACTCGATCGTGCTGAAGCGGTCTCACATGGAACAAGCTTAGCGGCAAAACGGCTAGAGCTGTCACGTGCCCCAGGAGCCTCTGTGTTTTGAGAGGGACCGCTGTATTGTGCCTGATTAACTCAGGGACTACAGCACTGACTGCGCGCTCTTGGTAGTAAGGCGGGCCGTCTTGTGGACCGAGTCGGGCTCCCGACCGAGGAAAGGGATCTTCCCTCGGTTGGCCTGAAGGACCCGATGGCAGGAGTGCCCGAAGCACCAGGTCCCTGTATTCGCACAACGGAACTCACGAGTGGGCTGGAAAGCACCAGTCGAAGAGACGGTTGGAGAAGCGAATTCCTGTCCGCCGAAGAGGGGACAGGGGAGCTCCCGTGGCCTAAAGAAGGCAGGGAGGAGGGGACTGGCCAAATGGAAGCACCTCGCACTGAAGCGCTCGATCCCCGGAACAGACCGCAGAAGGGGTGTGCGCCGGGGAAAGATCGAGACGCGGCAGCGGGTGCCCTTCAGGCAGATGGCTGCAACCCAGCCCTGGAGACGGAAACATACTTGTATGTGCTTCGTCGTGAGCATCTGTGCCGACAGCCTGAGAAGGGACCGAGACAGAGCTCCATCCAGGATGGGTGTTAACCCACCACTCTATCTGGGCACGTGAAGTAGGGACTGTAAGACCCTGACCTCATCCCGGCTGGAGGCACAGGCTGGATCGCGTCCTTCGCCAGTAGGACTGCAACCTCCGCACGCAGGACAGCGGCATGCGTGTCTGAATGGACAGAAGTGGAAAGGACGCCTCTGTACCTGGGCGGATGCCTGGTGACTTAAATCGCATAGCCGAGACGTACTGTCCGTATCAACCACCGCGAGGGGCTGGGAAGCTGAAGCCAAGCCTCCAGCTGGCTTGCTAGCGGTATCAAGGGAACGTTAACCGACGTGACCGTGGTGGGGCAGCCTGGGGGGGGGAGGGGAAGGGGACTGATCCCAGAAGGATGAACATCCTGGAGAAAAGTCAGGCTGCGTGAAGCAGCGCTTACCTTCTTCCCTGGTTCCCGCGCTGGCGACATCCGGTCCCGAGTCTGGTTCTGAGGAGTGGAAGTGCTGCTCAGGAAGGACACTCGGGGTCGGGGCCCCGGAGGTGAGAAAGTCAGCTCTTTCTGTGATTTCAAATGAACGGCTAACTCCTGGCCCTCCAGCGGGAGTGCCAACAGAGCAGCTTTCTCCACCTCCGGGGTGCTCGCATCAGGGACGCTTCGAAGCTCACCTGCGAGAGTCTTCCCTCGCAGGACCCTGAGAGGCGAGCAGCGTCCCTCTCCCACGGGCAGCTCGACGTCGGGCTGCGAGTCCTGGATCGTGCGGCTCAGCAGGGGACGGAGCTGGTTTCGGAGCCGCGGGGGGACGCCCTCGGCGACGGGCAGGTGGAGGCGGGGGCCCAGGCGGCGGAATGGTAGCTTCGCGGCGGGGCAGAACGTGTTGAATGGCCTCCGTCTGCCTCTGAACCATGGAGAACTGCTGAGCAAAATCCTCCACTGTGTCGCCGAATAGGCCGCTCTGGGAGATAGGAGAGTCGAGAAAGCGAACTTTGTTGGCCTCCGCCATCTGGGCCAGAGTCAGCCATAGGTGGCGTTCCTGGACCACACAGGTGGACATCACCTGACCAAGGGAACGCGCCGCGAACTTGGTGGCTCGGAGGGCGAAGTCAGTTGCGGCGCGGAGTTCTTCAAATACCCCCTGGTCAGGACCACTCTCATGCAGGTCTTTAAGTGCCTGCGCCTGGTACACTTGTAGTGTTGCCATGGCATGCAGGGCGGTGGCAGCGTGTCCAGCGGCGTGAAAAGCCCGGCCCGTGAGGGCGGGAAAATCCACACGCCCCGGAAGGGAGACACGGAGGGCCCCGCCAGGTGGCTGCGCCCCGCGGGCAAAGGTGCACCGCGACGGCGCACTCGACCTTGGGGACCGCCACGTACCCCTTGGCTGCCCCGCCATCGAGAGTGGCGAGGGGAGAGGAGCTGGAGCGCGCTCCAAATGAATAAGGAGCGAGCCACGATTTTGTCAGCTCCTCGTGCACCTCCGGGAAGAACGGGACCGGGGGAGAGCGCGGCGCTTGCCGCCGGTGCCCTCCCCAGGAACCAATCGTCCAACCTGGAAGGATCGGCCAGAGGCTCTTGAGGAACCTCCAGACCGATCCCCCCGGCAGTTCGACATCAACCTCCGGAGGGGCAGGCGGGGAAGCGTACTGCTGCGGAAACTCAACGGGACCACGCTGAGATAGAGAAGTCCGCTGGGCTTTTTGAGCCGGCGGAACGTTCTCTACCATAATTTGAATGTTCCCCCCGGGCCTCACCGCGGTGGCCGAAGCGCATTGGCGGCTCAACGGCTGACCGCGGGAGGGGAGCGGGGGGAGCCGGCTCGCGAACGAGCGGCGGGACTTCAGAGTGGCCATGGTCATGCTTTCACAGTGTGGGCATGAACCATTCATGAACGCCACCTCAGCGTGCTCAAAGCCTAAACACGTGAGGCAGCGTTCATGTCCGTCTGCTGAGGAGAGGAAACTACCACACCCAGAAACGCACGGCCGTAAAGACATTCTGAAAAGAACGTCTGAAACGGCCGCTAGAAATTCCTCTTTTGTGATCCCGGTTGCCCAGGGAGGCGCCGCGGGGGCAACCGTGCACTCGCCGGGGCTGCTCGCTGGAAATGCAAAGGCTTTATATGGCCGTGAAAACGGCCGCCCGCAGGATCACGCTGGCGGCTGCCAAACAATGCTCTTTCTGTGAAACACTCTTTTAGTTTTGGCAGTGCACCAGCAGGAGGGAGCATGAACTCTGAAGAACTCTTCTTCTTGGTAGTAGCAGTCAAGAGGACCGAGGCTCGATCCATCGGCTCTGAAGCAAAAAGTCTGACTGAGTGGCGCGCACGTCCACTCGCCAATTTTCAATTGGCCTTTTTAATAAGGCTCAGAGATGATCGGTCTCTCAAGCGAGATCCCAATGTAACGTCGAAGTGATTCAACTGAAGGGGAAAGATACTGATGTATTCTCCTGTGTTTACGTAGGTTTATAAATGGTTTACCTTACAAATCTGATGAAATGGTGCACGGAGTTATCCCAGATGAACGTTATAACAAACCTAAACTCAGGAATACGCAGAGATGGAGTTTGATATGCTCCACACATGTGAATAGTAACAGTTTGTGCGGAGCAGCATTTACCGTGAACAAAGGCGCTCTGAAACTGAAACGTTTGTAACCTACACGCATGTAAATAATTAATATAATAAACCTGCATCCCATATATTTATTTAATTGAATCTTAGAATTTGTGAATTCCCAATAAATGGGTTTAATAAATAACGCAGCCTTGGAAAACAGTCTAATAGTGCGTTTCATTGATTTTCGTCCGTGGAATCCGCCACTTCAGGGGCCTCATTTATAAAGACTTGCGTAAAAACCATCCTTGATTTTATCTAAGAACTTTTCTGATTTGATCGTAAGAGCGATTCAGAGAAAACGAACGTACCACGAAATCCATGCGTACGCCAGTCATTCGGTTATAAATCACAAATGATCGTGGAATTGTGTGCAGCTGAATGTTCCGCCATCGAAACGCCCCTGCTTAATTAATTAACATATAAAATGAGCTCATTCCTAAATCAAAAACTCTGTGACAATGGCAAGTAAAAAGAAGCGCAATAAATCAAATTATAGTGAGGCTGAACTATCTGCAATACCAGGCATTACCACAAGGAAACGGTCGTACGCCAAGCGGGAATCTGACGTGGAGATAAGTACTTTTCCACGTCAAAGACGGTTTTTATAAATCTGTACTTTGACGTGGATTTGATCGTACGAACACTCTAAGATCAAATCAGTGCGTAAGAAAGTTTTATAAATGAGGCCCCTGGTATTTTACTGGTTACTCGACACAGGCAAAAAGCAATCAAGGATTTTTCAAAATTGAGTACTCAGACTGAATCCAAAAATCATGACAGCCCTACTCACAATATTGTAGCATATTATTTATTGAGACATTTAATGATACATAAGATGTCTGTTTCATGTACTATTGATAAAAGTAATAGTTTATATTGTTTATGTTTAGCGGTTCACGGCTCGACAGTGTGAGCCTTTCACTCACTTTCATGAATAAAAATAGATATCTGCAAACTGTAAAATGTATTAGGAAGCACTTCTGTGAATAAAACAAGTCCCCACAAGTATTTAAAAAACTTAAATATCTTAAATTGTATTACAAATGCCATTTTAACAGGTCTTAAATTTGAGGATGGGAACAGCAAGAATTGTGATATCACCTCTTGTGATTAACTTCAAAAGGCTATTATTTCATTAAATACATGCTTCAAAGACAAAACGGCGCTTTTGCATGGCTTGTGGTTTTAGAGCCATTCATAGTCATTAATATTGGTTTTGTGATTATGCAATAAACTGTATCTTAGATTTAATTAAACTAGTAGCTTTTGGCTGTGCTGCCCAACACAGCAAACATTATTTAACACATTTAAAATATATTTTGTGCTGATTTTACTAGTATCAGTACAATAATCTGTTTATAGCAGTTATTCTAAATAATTGTTTTTGCTTGTGTCTCCTTGCATCCATCTATTAAGAAGAAATTTTCTTTTCGCCCCTAATAAATGTACTCCTAAGGACACATGGTCCTTAGGGGAACAACAATAAAGCATTCAATAAGCCACAAGTAAATATAGTGCTTTTTATTTAACTCTGCCCTAAAGACGCAGTTACATATCATCTAATGACACCAGCGGATGCACTATACTCATCACTTTGGGCCATTTATAATCATCGCAGGCATGCCATTCGCTGGATTTAGTGTGTAATTGGCATGAAACAAACCCATTTGAGCTGATTTACTGGCGTGGCATGAAAGAACAAATCCATTCATAAAGTCTCGATCAAAACCCCAGCGTTTTTATCCCTGACATCATTACACCATCTTGTTTGTCTTGCAGTGATTGAGTACTTCCATCTACCACCCACTAGTGTGGATAACAGACACTTTTGGGTAGGTAATAAGAGATCGACATTGATTGATTGCATGGAATTGGAAAGCAGACTTCTTTTCTCCCTTTTTTTCAGGGATGGAGTGATTTCTCAGTTTGGGACCACTAAGACAGTAATTCTAAAGATTATTGATAAATCAAGCTAAGTTTGCAGAAGCAACATTGTTAGCAACCTGTGTTGTAGGCTACAGTCTCTACTATGTGATTCCCAACACATATAGACAGCCACCATCAGTCTCTTACATACAACTCTTATTGGACACAAATGACTTCATAGACAACATTAATGCATTTTGGTCACGTGTCATTTATGGACAATAAGGTAGTACTTTATTTAAGACTACTAACTAATGCGGTGAAGTACTTGTATTATTATTGTGATTATGTTACTTTCCATTAAACTTTAGGTGACAAGATGACATGCAATTTTCTGTGTTTGGTAGTGTTTTCAAGCTATTTTCGTGCTGAGGGGACAATCTTTGACATTTTGTTAAAAGGCCTTGTTTCAGCATCTTTGTACCTGGTGGCTCCTGTAATGATGCACTATATGTCCTACAATAAGCAATATATGTCATGGTTTGGGAAACAGTCTTTGCAGGGCCCTATGAAATCCATTTTATTTTTTTCCAAATTCCGTTTTTCCCCAAAATTCCATTCTCCTGCATTTTATTTTTCTAGATAATGTTTTAATGGTTATATATATAAAAATATGAATCATGTCATGTGTAATTAATTTAATTCATGAATTTTACACAATTTAACAGCAGTTTATTAAAATGTTGGCGCAATGAAGGTGCTATGGAATATGCTTCTAATGACATTTTATTTTTATAAAATTCTGTGTTTCCATTAGCTTTCTGGATTTCATTCTAATGATTTCATTACATTTTCAAAAGCATCTCTACTTATTGATTTAATAAAAATATATATCAAGTAAGTGGATAAGTATAGCCCCCCTCCCCCCACAATACTGTGTTGTTTATTTACAATTTACAAGAATAATGTTTTAATGATAATTTTATTAATAGTAGCAGTGCTATCCTTCAAGTTTCTTGAAGTTTAACCAAACTTTTATTTAGACTGGTTGCTGTGAAGACCTTCAAGTTTTGTATATGATATTTTTAATTCACATTTAGATTTAAGTGTACTTACTTACTTTTGATTTATTCATCCAAAATTTGGCAAATTCTGTGACATTCCGCATTATACGGTAAATTCCTTTTTTATTATTTTATGTTTGGATTCCGTGATTCCGCCCACATTTTCCACATTGCGGAAATCATAGGCCCCTATAATTATCCAATTACTCGATTAATCGTCAGAATAATCAACTGTTTACTCGATTACGAAACTAATCTTTAGTGACAGCCCTAGTCTGCGCCATTCATTCACACAAATGCAAAACATGCAGGATTTATATTTTATTGAATTTTTGCGGCTTAATATTTACAGACACTACTCCATATCAAATTTAATTTAAGTGCACTGACCTACTTTTGATTTATCCTTGGAAAATGTAACATATTCCATGACATTCCATGTTACACAGTAAATTCCATTTTTATAACAGGATTCCGCAATTCGTACGGCCCTATAATTGTCTGAGTACTCGATTAATCGTCAGAATAATCAACCGATTGCTCGATTACCGAAGTAATAGCTAGTGACAGCCCTAGTTTGTGCTATTCATTCACACAGAGACGCAAAACATGTAGGATTCATATTTAAATATAATTTTTTTGCATCTAAATATTCACAGACAATAGTCCATATCATGTTGTGATTTAGGTGTCCTGCCTGCTTTTGATTTATTCATCCAAAATTTGGCAAATTCTGTGACATATAGAAGTGACAATACAGTAATTTCTGTTTTTGTGACTGGATTCTGTGATTATAGGGCCCTATATCTATCAGGTTACTCGATTAATCATTAGAATAATCGACTAATTACTCGATTACCAAAATAATCGTTAGTGACGGCCTTAGTCTACGCCATTTATTCACACAGAGACACAAAACATACAGGATTTATTTTTAAATAGTGCTTTTGCAGCTTAATATTCACAGACACTAGTTCGTGTCATGTTTTGATTTAAGTGTGCCGACCTACTTTTGATTTATTCATCCAAAGTTTTGCCAATTCTGTGACATTCATCCAAATTCATTCATCCAAAGTTTTGCCAATTCTGTGACATTCTGCGTTATACTGTAAATTACATTTTTATGACAGAATTCTGTGATCTTGTCCACGATTTCCACATGGCAGAAATTATAGGGCCCTATAATTGATTACTCAATTGATTGTCAGAATAATCGACTGATTACTCAATTACTATAATAATCATTAGTGACAGCCCTAGTCTGTGCCATTCATTCACACAGAGATGCAAAACATACAGGATTCATATTTAAATAGTCTTTTTGCAGCTTGATATTCACAGACTGTCACAGATATAGCAGGATAAGGAGTGGAAATGGAGAAGCAGGAACCGGAGTAAAACAAAACTGGTATTTATTAAAAAAAACCAAAAACAAACATGAAGTTTGGAGCTGACAAAAACATGAAGTAACGTTATCAACGGACACTGGGGTGTGATCTGACACAGACTTAAATACACTGAAAACAAGGTGTGGTTACAAACGAGATGACAAGGGGGAAATACAAATATGGGCAAGACTATACCAAATTAATACAAAACCAAAGGGGACAACACGGACTAAACCAAATGCATAGGAAACATAGAGGGAAAGACACTAGGAAAACAGAACAGACAAGACTAAATCCTGACACAGACACTAGTCCGTATCATGTTTTGATTTGTGTGCTGACCTTCTTTTGATTTATTCATCCAAAGTTTTGCCAATTCTGTGACATTCTCTGTTATACAGTAAATTACATTTTTATGACAGAATTCTGTTGTCCTGTTCATGTTTTCCACATGGCAGAAATGATAGGGCCCTATAATTATCTGATTACTCAATTGATTGTCAGAATAATTGACTGATTACTCAATTACCATAATAATCGTTAGTGACAGCCCTAGTCTGTGCCATAAATTCACCCAGATACAAGCAGAACATGCAGGATTCATATTTAAATAGTATTTTTGCGGCATAACATTCACATACACTAGTCCATTTGCATTTCGGTTTAAGTGTACTGACCTTTTTTTGATTGATCCATCTAAAATTTGGCGAATTCCGTGTTATACAGTAAATTCTATTTTTATCACATGATTCTGTCCGCATTTTCCGCATCGTGGAAATCATAGGGCCCGTATAATTATCTGATTTTTCAATTATTCATCAGAATAATCGACTGATTACTAGACTACCAAAGTAATCATTAGTGACAGCACTAGATGATTCAGATGCAAAATATACAGGATCCATATTTTAATAGTATTTTTTGCAGCTTAATATTGACAGACACTAGGCAATATCATGTTAATCATAGGGCCCCATAATTATCCGTTTACTCAATTAATAATCAGAATAATCGACCGATTACTCGATTAACAAAACAAATTCTGTGACATTTCACGTTATACAGTAAATTACATTCTTATGAATGGATTCCATGATTATGTCCGTATTTTCTAAATTGCAGAAATGATAGGGCCCTATAATTATCTGATTACTTGATTAATTGTCAAAATAATTCATTCCCACACATACAAGGACAACATGCGGGATTCATTTGTAAATAGTAATTTTCACAGACACTTAGGGCTGTTCAATTAATCGAAATTTGGTTTCGATTTTGATTTCTCCTTCAAACGATCATGAAAATGCAGTAATCGAAATGAGACAATTATTGCGCCCCATTCCGCCCCCTTTCCACTGGTGCGCTTTCGCTCCTCCATAAAAGCCTAATTTCACATGCAAATCAGCTAAATCATGTAACGTGACTTTCATAAAATGGGACGTGCTTGATTTATTAATGTTTCTTCGATGTTGTGTTTTTAATAGCGCATTAGAAAACTTGCGCTGTTCTGTGAATGCGCTCAGAGACGGAGCAGAACACGGACATTTAAAGGTATCTTTTAGCTCAGGGTGCGCCTAAACGCTCAAATACACGCAACAACATTTCAAAATGAGGCGCTAGGTGAATATTCGTGTAAACTGACAAGAGTTCTGTCTTAAATGACCATAAACAGTTGAGAATGAAAATATGTGTGCAACAGTATATTGGACTCGTGTGGTACAGCGGCAACACATAATACTGTATTCCTTCTGCCGTCTCTGTGCCTAATATGAATAAAACGTAAAAATACAAAGAGAAAAATCACTCACTGTTTGTAGTTTTATTAAGAAACAAAGCATGTTTAACTATTGCAGTGAAGACCCTGTTTTATTTACATTCAAATAATTACATAAAATGTCTGTAGTATTTTTAGACTACTTTAGATTTGCATACAAATATTCAGTATTTTTTTAAAGCAATCTTTTTTCTCCCTGTATTGCTACCTTTAAATTAATCACTATATAGAGTTTTGGTCATAATCATTTAAATAATCATGATTACAATATTGACCAAAATAATCGTGATTATGATTTTTGCCAAAATCGAGCAGCCCTACAGACACTAGTCCATTTGCATTTTGGTTTAAGTGTACGGACCTACTTTTGAATGATCCATCCAAAATTTGGCAAATTCCATGACATTCCGCGTTATACAGTAAATTCCATTTTTATGACGAATACGTCCCCATTTTTGGCATCACAGAAAATCATAGGGCCCCATAATTATCCGATTTTTCAATTAATCGTCAGAATAATCGATTACTCGATGACCAAAGTAATCATTAGTGACAGTAAATTCCGTTTTTATGACATGATTTCGTGATTACATCTGTGTTTTCTGCATCGTGGAAATCATAGGGCCCTATAATTGTCAGATTTTTCGATTACTCAATTACCACGTTATACAGTAAATTACATTCTTATGGATTCCATGATTCTGTCCATGTTTTCTGAATTGCAGAAATGATAGGGCCCTGTAATTATCTAATTACTCAATTGATTGTCAGAATAATTGGCTGATTACTCGATTACCAGAATAATCGTTAGTGACAGCCCTAGTCTGTGCCATTAATTCACACAGATACAAGCAGAACATGCAGGATTCATATTTAGTATTTTTGCGGCATAACATTCACATACACTAGTCCATTTGCATTTTGGTTGAAGTGTACTGACCTTCTTTTGATGGATCCATCCAAAATTTGGCAAATTCCATGACATTCCGTGTTATACAGTAAATTCCATTTCTATGACATGATTACATTATTATTACTTGATTAATCATCAGAATAATCAACCGATTACTTGAATACCAAAATCTGTCAACAGCCCTGCCAATGGACGATGCACACTTTCTGTTTTTGATTAAATACTTTTCAGTTCAGCAATTTTGACACAATTTGCAATCATTTAATTTTGTCATCAACCAGTTAAGGTGGAAAGTCAGCAACGAAGACCACCATTTCACCATCTATGAACTCATACCATGCAGCTACTGTTTTATTTTAATTGGATTTCAGATGCAAAATGAGCCTAGGTTTTTATTTATTTTTTAACTCGAAAAAACTGCTAAGCATTTCCCTCGCAAGAACAATTCACCTCAGATCTTTATGCCACAGCACATTAATAATGAATTGAGTTTTCCCCCCAGGCTTTACACTTTTCAGCAGATCTTTTTGTGAGAACAATTTAAGAGCTCATCATTAGACCTTCTTGTTTGACTGAGGTGATCGAGCACTTCCATCTACCACCCACCGGTCTGGGTAGCAGATAATAGGTTTGCAGTTTCCACCGAGAGACTTGAAGTTAAAGCTGCGTCGTGTGTGTTTCTTTACACTACAGTATATTACTTTGTAACGCTCCACACTGGATGGCGTTACAAAAACGTAAACAGTTTAACAATTTATTTATTTATTTTCAAATGTGGCTTTTATCAGTCAGATCGTAATTATGCAGAGGTGATTTAATTACGTCCCAAGATGGAAAATAATAGTAACAGCCTGTTAATGAACACCGTTTAATTGTACACACAGTAATTAACACCAGCGAACGCTTCTCGCTGTGAAACGTCTATCTATGTGCACATGCTTATACAAAGGAGGGAAAAGTGTCACTATGGAAACAAGAGAAGGAATTCTGAATGCGAGTCTCCTGAGAAACTGAAGTGGAGATAAAAAAAAAAAAAAAAAACACAGGCCGAGCTTAGTTGTGTCTGCCACACTGGCAGGGTAATTTACAATGTCATCCTCATTTCTGCCTCTGTCTGTGACATAAACAACCAAGAAAACACACCTAACCGACTGTCATCTTTCCCTCCGTTTAATTCCTTTCAGGGAATACTGATGCATCCATATGTTTATAGCGCATATGTCCATATTTACAGTATCCGAGTTCAGGCGGCATCTCTCGACGCAACCCGCATTACGCCGCTTTAGCAGAGGCAATCTATTTTAATAACAGCTGCCACAGTCTTACCTTACAATGATAAATGAAAAACTAAATGACTTGGGACAGGAAAATTCCAGCGGGAGGGAGAGGTGATAGAGATATGCGCGTGTTCACGTGTGCGTGTGCTTGCGCACTGGCTAACGTGGCTCTCTTGCGAGATCCTCGAGCGTCTCCCGGTCGCCGGTCACTAATAACCTCTCGGACGGCGCACGTAACCCCCTCACACTTTGAGTTCCCAAACCTGTGGCTGCAGGGAACATGCTAATGCGACTTGATCGAGACTTGTTACGAGACTTTGAATATAAAGCAGGTTTCTGCAATGCAAACGGCCAAGGCGGGCAAATTCACTCCTTATTTTCTGTAACCAATGTATTTCTTTTATGAGGAAGGGCTCGGTGATGACACAAGTGGGGGTGGGGGGGAAACCGAGAGAGAGAGGCTGTGAAAGAGAGAGAGAGAGAGAGAGAGAGAGAGGGAGTACGGGAGGGGTAAACCTGCGCTCTTGTAAGGATGATGTCAGTTTCTGCAGCTGAGCCCCAATCTGTACCTCACTGAGCCGAAGACTCACCAACTCATTCCTCGTCTCAGATGGAGAGAGAGAGAGAGCCAGAGTGAAAGAGTCAGAGAGAGAGAGAGAGAGAGGGGATGAAAGACAGAGGGAAGACACAGAGGCGAGTGGTGATGGTGGATGGCACAGGTGTGTATCAAAGGTCGCTTTTTTACTTCTCAATGAGTTCGTGCTGTGACTAGATGTAATTCGTAGTTTTGAATTGTTTTGAAGTCATTCATATTTATGTCAAAACATCAATTAGTTAGATATCACATATGTTGCTAAATATACTATTCTGTGTGTTGTCCTGTTGAGTGAGTACTGTATTTGTGTATGTGCAAACTATTATTGATTATGGATTTGGTAAGTTGCTGGTTGTCTTTGGTCTAGTTATTAGTAATATAGTGACCCTATGTTTGATGCTAGAAAGGCCTTGTTTTAAAGGCAAGAGGTTTTATTCTAATTGTGACGTATTGTATACAATACTGTTTAGAGTCGATCTCCACGGATGTCATGCAATGTGTTTGTGAATTCTGTGCACTCCAGTTTTCTCACTGGAGTATAGAGACAAGATCGACACGCAAACAATTAATGTAATTCATTTGTAGCTCTGAGCTGGGTGTCACATTTCAATATTTTATATATAGTCTCTGGTCAGTAAGTAGACCAAGCATGCTAACAGGTACCCCTGGATTTAACATTCGAAGAAAAAATTTGAAGTGTCTAGGAATTTATATATATATTTTATTTATTTACAAATATTTATCAACATATTTATTATTTAATATTTCGTGTGTATTATAAATGTGTATATGTATTTTAATATGTTAAAATAATTTATTTAGTTATTATATTGATTTTTAATACCTTCAATATCTTGAAGTATATCTAAATTATATAACATGTACATTAATGAGTGTATGTCTGTATGTGTGTGTGTGTATATATGTATGTATATATGTATATGTGTACACACACACTTTATTTATTTATTTATTTGTACATAAATACATATGAGAATTTTGTATTGTATATATTTTTTATAAATATATGTAAATAATTAAATGTTTAATTATATATTTTAAATAGTTTTAATATTTATTTTAATATTTACATGTTTTTATATATTTATTTTTAAAAAATATAGAAATAGATATAGAATATAGATATAGAATAGATTTTTTATAGAAATAGATATTTCTTATTTGTATAACATATATAATATATTTAATATATAATATAAAATATTTAAATATCTTAAATATGTTAATATATATATATATATATATATATATAAATCACAGACAGACAGATTTTTTTTCAGTTATGGACTGTTTATCTAGCATGTCGAATTTGCATATTTTTAAGAATATATCTACATTATTAAATATATTTAATGATTAGATATAAATAAAAAAAATATATATACACATATATAAATTTAATAAAAAAATATATATATATTAAATATAATATTGTATATATATAATATATATATAAATATAATATTATTAAATATAATAATATATATAATATTAAATATATTATATATCATACACACACATATACATTTTTTTAAAAATATTTATTTTATATATTTTTAATATATTTATTTAAATATATATTTCTTTAAAGTCTAGAAAAAGTAAAAAGATCTATGTTGTGATTTATGGACTAATTTTTACACACACACACACACACACACACACACACACACACACACACACACATATATATATATATATATATATTTATTTTTTTATTTTTTTTCAAGAATATATCTAGATTATTAAATGCATTTATATATCTTTATACAAAAATATATTTCTTTTTAGTCTAGAGAAAAGTCAAAAGATTGATGCGAACCGCAAACAGATGTTTTTTTTTTATTTTCCAGTTGTGGACTGTTCATCTAGCATGTCAAATTTGCCTCTAATCCGAGCCGGCGGTGTTTGTTCATCAATAGCTGCTCATTCACTCTAACGCTCTCAATTTTGTAATTGATGTAATTAAACGTCAGCCTGTCCTCAGCAGTTTGACGTCTACCCTGAATCACGTCGCTAATCTGAGTGAGTCACAACCAGCACTGGGATTTACCATCAAATATGGCACCGCCACGGCCCGTGTCACTTCTGAGCCGCTTGACAGTTGGATTCCCTGACATTTTAAGTTGTCTGTTAGCAGGCTGTACCCTTGTCAATTGCGATTTCTCTCTCTCACACACACATACACACACACACACACAAACTCTCTCCCGCTCAGACACATGCAATGCTAGTGCAAACCCGCGATTCACACTAGGGGGAAAAACGCCTTAGGGGTATGACAGTTAAGGAGAGGATGTAGCAGTGGTGAAATATGAATAGTTGCACTGTTTCAGGCTATGTCTATTAAGAATTAATGAAGTATGACATATTACCTCTGGGAGGAGAGTAAACCGCACCGCTAACAAGCCAGAAATGTCTGATGGCCCTAAATGGCCATTTCTCAGATTGTGAATTAATCTCGCGCCATTATTACTCTCGCAAACCTTTAAAATTGAGTTTTTAATTGTATTCCAAACCCAAGCAGAGGTATTATTTTAGCTTTGAGGTGTTTAGCATTTCCCTCCGAGTCTTATCCTGTGCTTTATGACACACCGCATTAATAATTAATTGAGTTTTACCCCCAGGCTTAAGACTTGTTTTCCACTGAACTTTTTGAGGGAACAATTTGAGAGCTCATCAGCGCGTACCTCGGCCAATCTAAATGCACAACCCAGGCTAGATGATGGTGTCAGGGGCGGCAACTCATTACACAGACGGTGCTCGCTGTCTACTTTGCGCTAACCCCAATCTCAGAGGTCAGGCGGCCTGATATCCACCTGGTTTGTTTTGGGGGCAGCCGCAATCATTTTAAAATCTATGTAGAACATTAAACCGAGACCTCGAGTGAACCGCGCGCCACTTACCTGGTCTCTTCAGCCGCGTGTTTTGAAATGACTGACGTGCACTCAAGTTCTCTCGCTCCGTTTCAAGGAGATCAAGGACTTCTTTGCTTTGGTTTGCTGCAGCGAGCGCTGACAGCAGGTGGCATCTAATGCGACCCGCGAGACTGCTCGACATTTCAAAAGAACATCATTGTTGTTCAGATGTGCCTTTCAAAGCGCTGTGATGTATACACAGCTTCTCAAAGCTGCGGGTAAACAGTAAGAAATAGTTCGGCTGCGCAGGCTGTTGAGGGACCGTCACTTGTGTCGTCTTTTCCACGCTCGTACGTTTCGTCTCTTTAAAGCTTTTCCTCCTTTTGCTGACAGGCGAGTCTAAAACTCACAAAGCAAGGAGGATCGATAGGCAGGGATGTGGCGTGGAGCTTTGAAAACAATCTTTCTATGAAGACTGTATATATTTTAAAAGGTATTCTCAGTAACGTGCTGTAAAAATGTAACCTCAGTTGTGGTAATAGCAAGTAATTGAATTTATACAGCACCATTCATCGCTAAAATTCAAGTGATTCACAGGTCAAAATAGAAGGACATTTCGAAAAAAGAACAGCGATAAAAGCATTCATGTAGAAAATGAAATGCAGTGACTAAAAAGAATTGAAATATATTCAAATAGGTGTTTCAGGTGCTTTTAAAAAATGTAATGCATTTTACAGTAAAATTACATATAATGCAATGTTTAACCATTTATAGTCTGGTACAGTAATATTGTGTTACTGCAGCATTTTTTCAGTATTTTT
>NW_027394375.1:0-50053 GCF_049309525.1 Garra rufa | reverse complement strand
GGCAATGCAAGCTGAAACTCGGTCCAAAATTAAAATTGCAGTCTGTGCATGAATAAAACCTATTTTGCAACACAGAGAAACATATCTGAAGGTGTTAGAAGTGTTTTGCATGATTTTTGAAGTTAGAGCCTGAAATGTCAGAAAACAGCGTTTCAGCACATAACAGACTTGGTTCAGGCAATGCAAGCTGAAACTCGGCCAAAAATTAAAATTGCAGTCTGTGCATGAATAAAACCTATTTTGCAACACAGAGAAACATATCTGAAGGTGTTAGAAGTGTTTTGCATGATTTTTGAAGTTAGAGCCTGAAATGTCAGAAAACGGCGTTTCAGCACATAACAAACTCGGTTCAGGCAATGCAAGCTGAAACTCGGCCAAAAATTAAAATTGCAGTCTGTGCATGAATAAAACCTATTTTTCAACACAGAGAAACATATCTGAAGGTGTTAGAAGTGTTTTGCATGATTTTTGAAGTTAGAGCCTGAAATGTCAGAAAACAGCGTTTCAGCACATAACAGACTTGGTTCAGGCAATGCAAGCTGAAACTCGGCCCAAAATTAAAATTGCAGTCTGTGCATGAATAAAACCTATTTTGCAACACAGAGAAACATATCTGAAGGTGTTAGAAGTGTTTTGCATGATTTTTGAAGTTAGAGCCTGAAATGTCAGAAAACGGCGTTTCAGCACATAACAAACTCGGTTCAGGCAATGCAAGCTGAAACTCGGCCAAAAATTAAAATTGCAGTCTGTGCATGAATAAAACCTATTTTTCAACACAGAGAAACATATCTGAAGGTGTTAGAAGTGTTTTGCATGATTTTTGAAGTTAGAGCCTGAAATGTCAGAAAACGGCGTTTCAGCACATAACAAACTTGGTTCTGGCAATGCAAGCTGAAACTCGGTCCAAAATTAAAATTGCAGTCTGTGCATGAATAAAACCTATTTTGCAACACAGAGAAACATATCTGAAGGTGTTAGAAGTGTTTTGCATGATTTTTGAAGTTAGAGCCTGAAATGTCAGAAAAAGGCTTTTCAGCACATAACAAACTTGGTTCTGGCAATGCAAGCTGAAACTCGGTCCAAAATTAAAATTGCAGTCTGTGCATGAATAAAACCTATTTTGCAACACAGAGAAACATATCTGAAGGTGTTAGAAGTGTTTTGCATGATTTTTGAAGTTAGAGCCTGAAATGTCAGAAAACAGCGTTTCAGCACATAACAGACTTGGTTCAGGCAATGCAAGCTGAAACTCGGCCAAAAATTAAAATTGCAGTCTGTGCATGAATAAAACCTATTTTGCAACACAGAGAAACATATCTGAAGGTGTTAGAAGTGTTTTGCATGATTTTTGAAGTTAGAGCCTGAAATGTCAGAAAACGGCGTTTCAGCACATAACAAACTCGGTTCAGGCAATGCAAGCTGAAACTCGGCCAAAAATTAAAATTGCAGTCTGTGCATGAATAAAACCTATTTTTCAACACAGAGAAACATATCTGAAGGTGTTAGAAGTGTTTTGCATGATTTTTGAAGTTAGAGCCTGAAATGTCAGAAAACAGCGTTTCAGCACATAACAGACTTGGTTCAGGCAATGCAAGCTGAAACTCGGCCCAAAATTAAAATTGCAGTCTGTGCATGAATAAAACCTATTTTGCAACACAGAGAAACATATCTGAAGGTGTTAGAAGTGTTTTGCATGATTTTTGAAGTTAGAGCCTGAAATGTCAGAAAACGGCGTTTCAGCACATAACAAACTCGGTTCAGGCAATGCAAGCTGAAACTCGGCCAAAATTTAAAATTGCAGTCTGTGCATGAATAAAACCTATTTTTCAACGCAGAGAAACATATCTGAAGGTGTTAGAAGTGTTTTGCATGATTTTTGAAGTTAGAGCCTGAAATGTCAGAAAACGGCGTTTCAGCACATAACAAACTTGGTTCTGGCAATGCAAGCTGAAACTCGGTCCAAAATTAAAATTGCAGTCTGTGCATGAATAAAACCTATTTTGCAACACAGAGAAACAAATCTGAAGGTGTTAGAAGTGTTTTGCATGATTTTTGAAGCTAGAGCCTGAAATGTCAGAAAAAGGCTTTTCAGCACATAACAAACTTGGTTCAGGCAATGCAAGCTGAAACTCGGCCCAAAATTAAAATTGCAGTCTGTGCATGAATAAAACCTATTTTGCAACACAGAGAAACATATCTGAAGGTGTTAGAAGTGTTTTGCATGATTTTTGAAGTTAGAGCCTGAAATGTCAGAAAACAGCGTTTCAGCACATAACAAACTTGGTTCTGGTAATGCAAGCTGAAACTCGGCCAAAAATTAAAATTGCAGTCTGTGCATGAATAAAACCTATTTTGCAACACAGAGAAACATATCTGAAGGTGTTAGAAGTGTTTTGCATGATTTTTGAAGTTAGAGCCTGAAATGTCAGAAAACGGCGTTTCAGCACATAACAAACTCGGTTCAGGCAATGCAAGCTGAAACTCGGCCAAAAATTAAAATTGCAGTCTGTGCATGAATAAAACCTATTTTTCAACACAGAGAAACATATCTGAAGGTGTTAGAAGTGTTTTGCATGATTTTTGAAGTTAGAGCCTGAAATGTCAGAAAACAGCGTTTCAGCACATAACAAACTTGGTTCTGGTAATGCAAGCTGAAACTCGGCCAAAAATTAAAATTGCAGTCTGTGCATGAATAAAACCTATTTTGCAACACAGAGAAACATATCTGAAGGTGTTAGAAGTGTTTTGCATGATTTTTGAAGTTAGAGCCTGAAATGTCAGAAAACGGCGTTTCAGCACATAACAAACTCGGTTCAGGCAATGCAAGCTGAAACTCGGCCAAAAATTAAAATTGCAGTCTGTGCATGAATAAAACCTATTTTGCAACACAGAGAAACATATCTGAAGGTGTTAGAAGTGTTTTGCATGATTTTTGAAGTTAGAGCCTGAAATGTCAGAAAACGGCGTTTCAGCACATAACAAACTTGGTTCTGGCAATGCAAGCTGAAACTCGGTCCAAAATTAAAATTGCAGTCTGTGCATGAATAAAACCTATTTTGCAACACAGAGAAACATATCTGAAGGTGTTAGAAGTGTTTTGCATGATTTTTGAAGTTAGAGCCTGAAATGTCAGAAAACGGCGTTTCAGCACTTAACAAACTTGGTTCTGGCAATGCAAGCTGAAACTCGGCCAAAAATTAAAATTGCAGTCTGTGCATGAATAAAACCTATTTTGCAACACAGAGAAACATATCTGAAGGTGTTAGAAGTGTTTTGCATGATTTTTGAAGTTAGAGCCTGAAATGTCAGAAAACGACGTTTTAGCACATAACAAACTTGGTTCAGGCAATGCAAGCTGAAACTCGGCCCAAAATTAAAATTGCAGTCTGTGCATGAATAAAACCTATTTTGCAACACAGAGAAACATATCTGAAGGTGTTAGAAGTGTTTTGCATGATTTTTGAAGTTAGAGCCTGAAATGTCAGAAAACGGCGTTTCAGCACTTAACAAACTTGGTTCTGGCAATGCAAGCTGAAACTCGGCCAAAAATTAAAATTGCAGTCTGTGCATGAATAAAACCTATTTTGCAACACAGAGAAACATATCTGAAGGTGTTAGAAGTGTTTTGCATGATTTTTGAAGTTAGAGCCTGAAATGTCAGAAAACGGCGTTTTCAGCACTTAACAAACTTGGTTCTGGCAATGCAAGCTGAAACTCGGCCAAAAATTAAAATTGCAGTCTGTGCATGAATAAAACCTATTTTTCAACACAGAGAAACATATCTGAAGGTGTTAGAAGTGTTTTGCATGATTTTTGAAGTTAGAGCCTGAAATGTCAGAAAACAGCGTTTCAGCACATAACAAACTTGGTTCCGGTAATGCAAGCTGAAACTCGGCCAAAAATTAAAATTGCAGTCTGTGCATGAATAAAACCTATTTTGCAACACAGAGAAACATATCTGAAGGTGTTAGAAGTGTTTTGCATGATTTTTGAAGTTAGAGCCTGAAATGTCAGAAAACGGCGTTTCAGCACATAACAAACTCGGTTCAGGCAATGCAAGCTGAAACTCGGCCAAAAATTAAAATTGCAGTCTGTGCATGAATAAAACCTATTTTTCAACACAGAGAAACATATCTGAAGGTGTTAGAAGTGTTTTGCATGATTTTTGAAGTTAGAGCCTGAAATGTCAGAAAACAGCGTTTCAGCACATAACAGACTTGGTTCAGGCAATGCAAGCTGAAACTCGGCCCAAAATTAAAATTGCAGTCTGTGCATGAATAAAACCTATTTTGCAACACAGAGAAACATATCTGAAGGTGTTAGAAGTGTTTTGCATGATTTTTGAAGTTAGAGCCTGAAATGTCAGAAAACGACGTTTTAGCACATAACAAACTTGGTTCAGGCAATGCAAGCTGAAACTCGGCCCAAAATTAAAATTGCAGTCTGTGCATGAATAAAACCTATTTTGCAACACAGAGAAACATATCTGAAGGTGTTAGAAGTGTTTTTCATGATTTTTGAAGTTAGAGCCTGAAATGTCAGAAAAAGGCTTTTCAGCACATAACAAACTTGGTTCTGGTAATGCAAGCTGAAACTCGGCCAAAATTTAAAATTGCAGTCTGTGCATGAATAAAACCTATTTTTCAACGCAGAGAAACATATCTGAAGGTGTTAGAAGTGTTTTGCATGATTTTTGAAGTTAGAGCCTGAAATGTCAGAAAACGGCGTTTCAGCACATAACAAACTTGGTTCTGGCAATGCAAGCTGAAACTCGGTCCAAAATTAAAATTGCAGTCTGTGCATGAATAAAACCTATTTTGCAACACAGAGAAACAAATCTGAAGGTGTTAGAAGTGTTTTGCATGATTTTTGAAGCTAGAGCCTGAAATGTCAGAAAAAGGCTTTTCAGCACATAACAAACTTGGTTCAGGCAATGCAAGCTGAAACTCGGCCCAAAATTAAAATTGCAGTCTGTGCATGAATAAAACCTATTTTGCAACACAGAGAAACATATCTGAAGGTGTTAGAAGTGTTTTGCATGATTTTTGAAGTTAGAGCCTGAAATGTCAGAAAACGGCGTTTCAGCACTTAATAAACTTGGTTCTGGCAATGCAAGCTGAAACTCGGCCAAAAATTAAAATTGCAGTCTGTGCATGAATAAAACCTATTTTTCAACACAGAGAAACATATCTGAAGGTGTTAGAAGTGTTTTGCATGATTTTTGAAGTTAGAGCCTGAAATGTCAGAAAACAGCGTTTCAGCACATAACAAACTTGGTTCTGGTAATGCAAGCTGAAACTCGGCCAAAAATTAAAATTGCAGTCTGTGCATGAATAAAACCTATTTTGCAACACAGAGAATCATATCTGAAGGTGTTAGAAGTGTTTTGCATGATTTTTGAAGTTAGAGCCTGAAATGTCAGAAAACGGCGTTTCAGCACATAACAAACTCGGTTCAGGCAATGCAAGCTGAAACTCGGCCAAAAATTAAAATTGCAGTCTGTGCATGAATAAAACCTATTTTTCAACACAGAGAAACATATCTGAAGGTGTTAGAAGTGTTTTGCATGATTTTTGAAGTTAGAGCCTGAAATGTCAGAAAACAGCGTTTCAGCACATAACAGACTTGGTTCAGGCAATGCAAGCTGAAACTCGGCCAAAAATTAAAATTGCAGTCTGTGCATGAATAAAACCTATTTTTCAACACAGAGAAACATATCTGAAGTTGTTAGAAGTGTTTTGCATGATTTTTGAAGTTAGAGCCTGAAATGTCAGAAAACGGCGTTTCAGCACATAACAAACTCGGTTCAGGCAATGCAAGCTGAAACTCGGCCAAAAATTAAAATTGCAGTCTGTGCATGAATAAAACCTATTTTTCAACACAGAGAAACATATCTGAAGGTGTTAGAAGTGTTTTGCATGATTTTTGAAGTTAGAGCCTGAAATGTCAGAAAACGGCGTTTCAGCACATAACAAACTCGGTTCAGGCAATGCAAGCTGAAACTCGGCCAAAAATTAAAATTGCAGTCTGTGCATGAATAAAACCTATTTTGCAACACAGAGAAACATATCTGAAGGTGTTAGAAGTGTTTTGCATGATTTTTGAAGTTAGAGCCTGAAATGTCAGAAAACAGCGTTTCAGCACTTAACAAACTTGGTTCTGGCAATGCAAGCTGAAACTCGGTCCAAAATTAAAATTGCAGTCTGTGCATGAATAAAACCTATTTTGCAACACAGAGAAACATATCTGAAGGTGTTAGAAGTGTTTTGCATGATTTTTGAAGTTAGAGCCTGAAATGTCAGAAAAAGGCTTTTCAGCACATAACAAACTTGGTTCTGGTAATGCAAGCTGAAACTCGGCCAAAATTTAAAATTGCAGTCTGTGCATGAATAAAACCTATTTTTCAACGCAGAGAAACATATCTGAAGGTGTTAGAAGTGTTTTGCATGATTTTTGAAGTTAGAGCCTGAAATGTCAGAAAACGGCGTTTCAGCACATAACAAACTTGGTTCTGGCAATGCAAGCTGAAACTCGGTCCAAAATTAAAATTGCAGTCTGTGCATGAATAAAACCTATTTTGCAACACAGAGAAACAAATCTGAAGGTGTTAGAAGTGTTTTGCATGATTTTTGAAGTTAGAGCCTTAAATGTCAGAAAACGGCGTTTCAGCACATAACAAACTCGGTTCAGGCAATGCAAGCTGAAACTCGGCCAAAAATTAAAATTGCAGTCTGTGCATGAATAAAACCTATTTTTCAACACAGAGAAACATATCTGAAGGTGTTAGAAGTGTTTTGCATGATTTTTGAAGTTAGAGCCTGAAATGTCAGAAAACAGCGTTTCAGCACATAACAGACTTGGTTCAGGCAATGCAAGCTGAAACTCGGCCCAAAATTAAAATTGCAGTCTGTGCATGAATAAAACCTATTTTGCAACACAGAGAAACATATCTGAAGGTGTTAGAAGTGTTTTGCATGATTTTTGAAGTTAGAGCCTGAAATGTCAGAAAACGACGTTTTAGCACATAACAAACTTGGTTCAGGCAATGCAAGCTGAAACTCGGCCCAAAATTAAAATTGCAGTCTGTGCATGAATAAAACCTATTTTGCAACACAGAGAAACATATCTGAAGGTGTTAGAAGTGTTTTGCATGATTTTTGAAGTTAGAGCCTGAAATGTCAGAAAAAGGCTTTTCAGCACATAACAAACTTGGTTCTGGTAATGCAAGCTGAAACTCGGCCAAAATTTAAAATTGCAGTCTGTGCATGAATAAAACCTATTTTTCAACGCAGAGAAACATATCTGAAGGTGTTAGAAGTGTTTTGCATGATTTTTGAAGTTAGAGCCTGAAATGTCAGAAAACGGCGTTTCAGCACATAACAAACTTGGTTCTGGCAATGCAAGCTGAAACTCGGTCCAAAATTAAAATTGCAGTCTGTGCATGAATAAAACCTATTTTGCAACACAGAGAAACAAATCTGAAGGTGTTAGAAGTGTTTTGCATGATTTTTGAAGCTAGAGCCTGAAATGTCAGAAAAAGGCTTTTCAGCACATAACAAACTTGGTTCAGGCAATGCAAGCTGAAACTCGGCCCAAAATTAAAATTGCAGTCTGTGCATGAATAAAACCTATTTTGCAACACAGAGAAACATATCTGAAGGTGTTAGAAGTGTTTTGCATGATTTTTGAAGTTAGAGCCTGAAATGTCAGAAAACAGCGTTTCAGCACATAACAAACTTGGTTCTGGTAATGCAAGCTGAAACTCGGCCAAAAATTAAAATTGCAGTCTGTGCATGAATAAAACCTATTTTGCAACACAGAGAAACATATCTGAAGGTGTTAGAAGTGTTTTGCATGATTTTTGAAGTTAGAGCCTGAAATGTCAGAAAACGGCGTTTCAGCACATAACAAACTCGGTTCAGGCAATGCAAGCTGAAACTCGGCCAAAAATTAAAATTGCAGTCTGTGCATGAATAAAACCTATTTTGCAACACAGAGAAACATATCTGAAGGTGTTAGAAGTGTTTTGCATGATTTTTGAAGTTAGAGCCTGAAATGTCAGAAAACGGCGTTTCAGCACATAACAAACTTGGTTCTGGCAATGCAAGCTGAAACTCGGTCCAAAATTAAAATTGCAGTCTGTGCATGAATAAAACCTATTTTGCAACACAGAGAAACATATCTGAAGGTGTTAGAAGTGTTTTGCATGATTTTTGAAGTTAGAGCCTGAAATGTCAGAAAACGGCGTTTCAGCACTTAACAAACTTGGTTCTGGCAATGCAAGCTGAAACTCGGCCAAAAATTAAAATTGCAGTCTGTGCATGAATAAAACCTATTTTGCAACAGAGAGAAACATATCTGAAGGTGTTAGAAGTGTTTTGCATGATTTTTGAAGTTAGAGCCTGAAATGTCAGAAAACGACGTTTTAGCACATAACAAACTTGGTTCAGGCAATGCAAGCTGAAACTCGGCCCAAAATTAAAATTGCAGTCTGTGCATGAATAAAACCTATTTTGCAACACAGAGAAACATATCTGAAGGTGTTAGAAGTGTTTTGCATGATTTTTGAAGTTAGAGCCTGAAATGTCAGAAAACGGCGTTTCAGCACTTAACAAACTTGGTTCTGGCAATGCAAGCTGAAACTCGGCCAAAAATTAAAATTGCAGTCTGTGCATGAATAAAACCTATTTTGCAACACAGAGAAACATATCTGAAGGTGTTAGAAGTGTTTTGCATGATTTTTGAAGTTAGAGCCTGAAATGTCAGAAAACGGCGTTTTCAGCACTTAACAAACTTGGTTCTGGCAATGCAAGCTGAAACTCGGCCAAAAATTAAAATTGCAGTCTGTGCATGAATAAAACCTATTTTTCAACACAGAGAAACATATCTGAAGGTGTTAGAAGTGTTTTGCATGATTTTTGAAGTTAGAGCCTGAAATGTCAGAAAACAGCGTTTCAGCACATAACAAACTTGGTTCCGGTAATGCAAGCTGAAACTCGGCCAAAAATTAAAATTGCAGTCTGTGCATGAATAAAACCTATTTTGCAACACAGAGAAACATATCTGAAGGTGTTAGAAGTGTTTTGCATGATTTTTGAAGTTAGAGCCTGAAATGTCAGAAAACGGCGTTTCAGCACATAACAAACTCGGTTCAGGCAATGCAAGCTGAAACTCGGCCAAAAATTAAAATTGCAGTCTGTGCATGAATAAAACCTATTTTTCAACACAGAGAAACATATCTGAAGGTGTTAGAAGTGTTTTGCATGATTTTTGAAGTTAGAGCCTGAAATGTCAGAAAACAGCGTTTCAGCACATAACAGACTTGGTTCAGGCAATGCAAGCTGAAACTCGGCCCAAAATTAAAATTGCAGTCTGTGCATGAATAAAACCTATTTTGCAACACAGAGAAACATATCTGAAGGTGTTAGAAGTGTTTTGCATGATTTTTGAAGTTAGAGCCTGAAATGTCAGAAAACGACGTTTTAGCACATAACAAACTTGGTTCAGGCAATGCAAGCTGAAACTCGGCCCAAAATTAAAATTGCAGTCTGTGCATGAATAAAACCTATTTTGCAACACAGAGAAACATATCTGAAGGTGTTAGAAGTGTTTTTCATGATTTTTGAAGTTAGAGCCTGAAATGTCAGAAAAAGGCTTTTCAGCACATAACAAACTTGGTTCTGGTAATGCAAGCTGAAACTCGGCCAAAATTTAAAATTGCAGTCTGTGCATGAATAAAACCTATTTTTCAACGCAGAGAAACATATCTGAAGGTGTTAGAAGTGTTTTGCATGATTTTTGAAGTTAGAGCCTGAAATGTCAGAAAACGGCGTTTCAGCACATAACAAACTTGGTTCTGGCAATGCAAGCTGAAACTCGGTCCAAAATTAAAATTGCAGTCTGTGCATGAATAAAACCTATTTTGCAACACAGAGAAACAAATCTGAAGGTGTTAGAAGTGTTTTGCATGATTTTTGAAGCTAGAGCCTGAAATGTCAGAAAAAGGCTTTTCAGCACATAACAAACTTGGTTCAGGCAATGCAAGCTGAAACTCGGCCCAAAATTAAAATTGCAGTCTGTGCATGAATAAAACCTATTTTGCAACACAGAGAAACATATCTGAAGGTGTTAGAAGTGTTTTGCATGATTTTTGAAGTTAGAGCCTGAAATGTCAGAAAACGGCGTTTCAGCACTTAATAAACTTGGTTCTGGCAATGCAAGCTGAAACTCGGCCAAAAATTAAAATTGCAGTCTGTGCATGAATAAAACCTATTTTTCAACACAGAGAAACATATCTGAAGGTGTTAGAAGTGTTTTGCATGATTTTTGAAGTTAGAGCCTGAAATGTCAGAAAACAGCGTTTCAGCACATAACAAACTTGGTTCTGGTAATGCAAGCTGAAACTCGGCCAAAAATTAAAATTGCAGTCTGTGCATGAATAAAACCTATTTTGCAACACAGAGAATCATATCTGAAGGTGTTAGAAGTGTTTTGCATGATTTTTGAAGTTAGAGCCTGAAATGTCAGAAAACGGCGTTTCAGCACATAACAAACTCGGTTCAGGCAATGCAAGCTGAAACTCGGCCAAAAATTAAAATTGCAGTCTGTGCATGAATAAAACCTATTTTTCAACACAGAGAAACATATCTGAAGGTGTTAGAAGTGTTTTGCATGATTTTTGAAGTTAGAGCCTGAAATGTCAGAAAACAGCGTTTCAGCACATAACAGACTTGGTTCAGGCAATGCAAGCTGAAACTCGGCCAAAAATTAAAATTGCAGTCTGTGCATGAATAAAACCTATTTTTCAACACAGAGAAACATATCTGAAGTTGTTAGAAGTGTTTTGCATGATTTTTGAAGTTAGAGCCTGAAATGTCAGAAAACGGCGTTTCAGCACATAACAAACTCGGTTCAGGCAATGCAAGCTGAAACTCGGCCAAAAATTAAAATTGCAGTCTGTGCATGAATAAAACCTATTTTTCAACACAGAGAAACATATCTGAAGGTGTTAGAAGTGTTTTGCATGATTTTTGAAGTTAGAGCCTGAAATGTCAGAAAACGGCGTTTCAGCACATAACAAACTCGGTTCAGGCAATGCAAGCTGAAACTCGGCCAAAAATTAAAATTGCAGTCTGTGCATGAATAAAACCTATTTTGCAACACAGAGAAACATATCTGAAGGTGTTAGAAGTGTTTTGCATGATTTTTGAAGTTAGAGCCTGAAATGTCAGAAAACAGCGTTTCAGCACTTAACAAACTTGGTTCTGGCAATGCAAGCTGAAACTCGGTCCAAAATTAAAATTGCAGTCTGTGCATGAATAAAACCTATTTTGCAACACAGAGAAACATATCTGAAGGTGTTAGAAGTGTTTTGCATGATTTTTGAAGTTAGAGCCTGAAATGTCAGAAAAAGGCTTTTCAGCACATAACAAACTTGGTTCTGGTAATGCAAGCTGAAACTCGGCCAAAATTTAAAATTGCAGTCTGTGCATGAATAAAACCTATTTTTCAACGCAGAGAAACATATCTGAAGGTGTTAGAAGTGTTTTGCATGATTTTTGAAGTTAGAGCCTGAAATGTCAGAAAACGGCGTTTCAGCACATAACAAACTTGGTTCTGGCAATGCAAGCTGAAACTCGGTCCAAAATTAAAATTGCAGTCTGTGCATGAATAAAACCTATTTTGCAACACAGAGAAACAAATCTGAAGGTGTTAGAAGTGTTTTGCATGATTTTTGAAGTTAGAGCCTTAAATGTCAGAAAACGGCGTTTCAGCACATAACAAACTCGGTTCAGGCAATGCAAGCTGAAACTCGGCCAAAAATTAAAATTGCAGTCTGTGCATGAATAAAACCTATTTTTCAACACAGAGAAACATATCTGAAGGTGTTAGAAGTGTTTTGCATGATTTTTGAAGTTAGAGCCTGAAATGTCAGAAAACAGCGTTTCAGCACATAACAGACTTGGTTCAGGCAATGCAAGCTGAAACTCGGCCCAAAATTAAAATTGCAGTCTGTGCATGAATAAAACCTATTTTGCAACACAGAGAAACATATCTGAAGGTGTTAGAAGTGTTTTGCATGATTTTTGAAGTTAGAGCCTGAAATGTCAGAAAACGACGTTTTAGCACATAACAAACTTGGTTCAGGCAATGCAAGCTGAAACTCGGCCCAAAATTAAAATTGCAGTCTGTGCATGAATAAAACCTATTTTGCAACACAGAGAAACATATCTGAAGGTGTTAGAAGTGTTTTGCATGATTTTTGAAGTTAGAGCCTGAAATGTCAGAAAAAGGCTTTTCAGCACATAACAAACTTGGTTCTGGTAATGCAAGCTGAAACTCGGCCAAAATTTAAAATTGCAGTCTGTGCATGAATAAAACCTATTTTTCAACGCAGAGAAACATATCTGAAGGTGTTAGAAGTGTTTTGCATGATTTTTGAAGTTAGAGCCTGAAATGTCAGAAAACGGCGTTTCAGCACATAACAAACTTGGTTCTGGCAATGCAAGCTGAAACTCGGTCCAAAATTAAAATTGCAGTCTGTGCATGAATAAAACCTATTTTGCAACACAGAGAAACAAATCTGAAGGTGTTAGAAGTGTTTTGCATGATTTTTGAAGCTAGAGCCTGAAATGTCAGAAAAAGGCTTTTCAGCACATAACAAACTTGGTTCAGGCAATGCAAGCTGAAACTCGGCCCAAAATTAAAATTGCAGTCTGTGCATGAATAAAACCTATTTTGCAACACAGAGAAACATATCTGAAGGTGTTAGAAGTGTTTTGCATGATTTTTGAAGTTAGAGCCTGAAATGTCAGAAAACGGCGTTTCAGCACTTAATAAACTCGGTTCAGGCAATGCAAGCTGAAACTCGGCCAAAAATTAAAATTGCAGTCTGTGCATGAATAAAACCTATTTTTCAACACAGAGAAACATATCTGAAGGTGTTAGAAGTGTTTTGCATGATTTTTGAAGTTAGAGCCTGAAATGTCAGAAAACAGCGTTTCAGCACATAACAAACTTGGTTCTGGTAATGCAAGCTGAAACTCGGCCAAAAATTAAAATTGCAGTCTGTGCATGAATAAAACCTATTTTGCAACACAGAGAATCATATCTGAAGGTGTTAGAAGTGTTTTGCATGATTTTTGAAGTTAGAGCCTGAAATGTCAGAAAACGGCGTTTCAGCACATAACAAACTCGGTTCAGGCAATGCAAGCTGAAACTCGGCCAAAAATTAAAATTGCAGTCTGTGCATGAATAAAACCTATTTTTCAACACAGAGAAACATATCTGAAGGTGTTAGAAGTGTTTTGCATGATTTTTGAAGTTAGAGCCTGAAATGTCAGAAAACAGCGTTTCAGCACATAACAGACTTGGTTCAGGCAATGCAAGCTGAAACTCGGCCAAAAATTAAAATTGCAGTCTGTGCATGAATAAAACCTATTTTTCAACACAGAGAAACATATCTGAAGTTGTTAGAAGTGTTTTGCATGATTTTTGAAGTTAGAGCCTGAAATGTCAGAAAACGGCGTTTCAGCACATAACAAACTCGGTTCAGGCAATGCAAGCTGAAACTCGGCCAAAAATTAAAATTGCAGTCTGTGCATGAATAAAACCTATTTTTCAACACAGAGAAACATATCTGAAGGTGTTAGAAGTGTTTTGCATGATTTTTGAAGTTAGAGCCTGAAATGTCAGAAAACGGCGTTTCAGCACATAACAAACTCGGTTCAGGCAATGCAAGCTGAAACTCGGCCAAAAATTAAAATTGCAGTCTGTGCATGAATAAAACCTATTTTGCAACACAGAGAAACATATCTGAAGGTGTTAGAAGTGTTTTGCATGATTTTTGAAGTTAGAGCCTGAAATGTCAGAAAACAGCGTTTCAGCACTTAACAAACTTGGTTCTGGCAATGCAAGCTGAAACTCGGTCCAAAATTAAAATTGCAGTCTGTGCATGAATAAAACCTATTTTGCAACACAGAGAAACATATCTGAAGGTGTTAGAAGTGTTTTGCATGATTTTTGAAGTTAGAGCCTGAAATGTCAGAAAACAGCGTTTCAGCACATAACAGACTTGGTTCAGGCAATGCAAGCTGAAACTCGGCCAAAAATTAAAATTGCAGTCTGTGCATGAATAAAACCTATTTTGCAACACAGAGAAACATATCTGAAGGTGTTAGAAGTGTTTTGCATGATTTTTGAAGTTAGAGCCTGAAATGTCAGAAAACGGCGTTTCAGCACATAACAAACTCGGTTCAGGCAATGCAAGCTGAAACTCGGCCAAAAATTAAAATTGCAGTCTGTGCATGAATAAAACCTATTTTTCAACACAGAGAAACATATCTGAAGGTGTTAGAAGTGTTTTGCATGATTTTTGAAGTTAGAGCCTGAAATGTCAGAAAACAGCGTTTCAGCACATAACAGACTTGGTTCAGGCAATGCAAGCTGAAACTCGGCCCAAAATTAAAATTGCAGTCTGTGCATGAATAAAACCTATTTTGCAACACAGAGAAACATATCTGAAGGTGTTAGAAGTGTTTTGCATGATTTTTGAAGTTAGAGCCTGAAATGTCAGAAAACGGCGTTTCAGCACATAACAAACTCGGTTCAGGCAATGCAAGCTGAAACTCGGCCAAAAATTAAAATTGCAGTCTGTGCATGAATAAAACCTATTTTTCAACACAGAGAAACATATCTGAAGGTGTTAGAAGTGTTTTGCATGATTTTTGAAGTTAGAGCCTGAAATGTCAGAAAACGGCGTTTCAGCACATAACAAACTTGGTTCTGGCAATGCAAGCTGAAACTCGGTCCAAAATTAAAATTGCAGTCTGTGCATGAATAAAACCTATTTTGCAACACAGAGAAACATATCTGAAGGTGTTAGAAGTGTTTTG
This sequence comes from Garra rufa, assembly GCF_049309525.1. Classification (NCBI taxonomy): domain Eukaryota; kingdom Metazoa; phylum Chordata; class Actinopteri; order Cypriniformes; family Cyprinidae; genus Garra; species Garra rufa. The sequence continues at coordinate 35,159 of NW_027394375.1, read as the reverse complement.
CATGATTTTTGAAGTTAGAGCCTGAAATGTCAGAAAAAGGCTTTTCAGCACATAACAAACTTGGTTCTGGCAATGCAAGCTGAAACTCGGTCCAAAATTAAAATTGCAGTCTGTGCATGAATAAAACCTATTTTGCAACACAGAGAAACATATCTGAAGGTGTTAGAAGTGTTTTGCATGATTTTTGAAGTTAGAGCCTGAAATGTCAGAAAACAGCGTTTCAGCACATAACAGACTTGGTTCAGGCAATGCAAGCTGAAACTCGGCCAAAAATTAAAATTGCAGTCTGTGCATGAATAAAACCTATTTTGCAACACAGAGAAACATATCTGAAGGTGTTAGAAGTGTTTTGCATGATTTTTGAAGTTAGAGCCTGAAATGTCAGAAAACGGCGTTTCAGCACATAACAAACTCGGTTCAGGCAATGCAAGCTGAAACTCGGCCAAAAATTAAAATTGCAGTCTGTGCATGAATAAAACCTATTTTTCAACACAGAGAAACATATCTGAAGGTGTTAGAAGTGTTTTGCATGATTTTTGAAGTTAGAGCCTGAAATGTCAGAAAACAGCGTTTCAGCACATAACAGACTTGGTTCAGGCAATGCAAGCTGAAACTCGGCCCAAAATTAAAATTGCAGTCTGTGCATGAATAAAACCTATTTTGCAACACAGAGAAACATATCTGAAGGTGTTAGAAGTGTTTTGCATGATTTTTGAAGTTAGAGCCTGAAATGTCAGAAAACGGCGTTTCAGCACATAACAAACTCGGTTCAGGCAATGCAAGCTGAAACTCGGCCAAAATTTAAAATTGCAGTCTGTGCATGAATAAAACCTATTTTTCAACGCAGAGAAACATATCTGAAGGTGTTAGAAGTGTTTTGCATGATTTTTGAAGTTAGAGCCTGAAATGTCAGAAAACGGCGTTTCAGCACATAACAAACTTGGTTCTGGCAATGCAAGCTGAAACTCGGTCCAAAATTAAAATTGCAGTCTGTGCATGAATAAAACCTATTTTGCAACACAGAGAAACAAATCTGAAGGTGTTAGAAGTGTTTTGCATGATTTTTGAAGCTAGAGCCTGAAATGTCAGAAAAAGGCTTTTCAGCACATAACAAACTTGGTTCAGGCAATGCAAGCTGAAACTCGGCCCAAAATTAAAATTGCAGTCTGTGCATGAATAAAACCTATTTTGCAACACAGAGAAACATATCTGAAGGTGTTAGAAGTGTTTTGCATGATTTTTGAAGTTAGAGCCTGAAATGTCAGAAAACAGCGTTTCAGCACATAACAAACTTGGTTCTGGTAATGCAAGCTGAAACTCGGCCAAAAATTAAAATTGCAGTCTGTGCATGAATAAAACCTATTTTGCAACACAGAGAAACATATCTGAAGGTGTTAGAAGTGTTTTGCATGATTTTTGAAGTTAGAGCCTGAAATGTCAGAAAACGGCGTTTCAGCACATAACAAACTCGGTTCAGGCAATGCAAGCTGAAACTCGGCCAAAAATTAAAATTGCAGTCTGTGCATGAATAAAACCTATTTTTCAACACAGAGAAACATATCTGAAGGTGTTAGAAGTGTTTTGCATGATTTTTGAAGTTAGAGCCTGAAATGTCAGAAAACAGCGTTTCAGCACATAACAAACTTGGTTCTGGTAATGCAAGCTGAAACTCGGCCAAAAATTAAAATTGCAGTCTGTGCATGAATAAAACCTATTTTGCAACACAGAGAAACATATCTGAAGGTGTTAGAAGTGTTTTGCATGATTTTTGAAGTTAGAGCCTGAAATGTCAGAAAACGGCGTTTCAGCACATAACAAACTCGGTTCAGGCAATGCAAGCTGAAACTCGGCCAAAAATTAAAATTGCAGTCTGTGCATGAATAAAACCTATTTTGCAACACAGAGAAACATATCTGAAGGTGTTAGAAGTGTTTTGCATGATTTTTGAAGTTAGAGCCTGAAATGTCAGAAAACGGCGTTTCAGCACATAACAAACTTGGTTCTGGCAATGCAAGCTGAAACTCGGTCCAAAATTAAAATTGCAGTCTGTGCATGAATAAAACCTATTTTGCAACACAGAGAAACATATCTGAAGGTGTTAGAAGTGTTTTGCATGATTTTTGAAGTTAGAGCCTGAAATGTCAGAAAACGGCGTTTCAGCACTTAACAAACTTGGTTCTGGCAATGCAAGCTGAAACTCGGCCAAAAATTAAAATTGCAGTCTGTGCATGAATAAAACCTATTTTGCAACACAGAGAAACATATCTGAAGGTGTTAGAAGTGTTTTGCATGATTTTTGAAGTTAGAGCCTGAAATGTCAGAAAACGACGTTTTAGCACATAACAAACTTGGTTCAGGCAATGCAAGCTGAAACTCGGCCCAAAATTAAAATTGCAGTCTGTGCATGAATAAAACCTATTTTGCAACACAGAGAAACATATCTGAAGGTGTTAGAAGTGTTTTGCATGATTTTTGAAGTTAGAGCCTGAAATGTCAGAAAACGGCGTTTCAGCACTTAACAAACTTGGTTCTGGCAATGCAAGCTGAAACTCGGCCAAAAATTAAAATTGCAGTCTGTGCATGAATAAAACCTATTTTGCAACACAGAGAAACATATCTGAAGGTGTTAGAAGTGTTTTGCATGATTTTTGAAGTTAGAGCCTGAAATGTCAGAAAACGGCGTTTTCAGCACTTAACAAACTTGGTTCTGGCAATGCAAGCTGAAACTCGGCCAAAAATTAAAATTGCAGTCTGTGCATGAATAAAACCTATTTTTCAACACAGAGAAACATATCTGAAGGTGTTAGAAGTGTTTTGCATGATTTTTGAAGTTAGAGCCTGAAATGTCAGAAAACAGCGTTTCAGCACATAACAAACTTGGTTCCGGTAATGCAAGCTGAAACTCGGCCAAAAATTAAAATTGCAGTCTGTGCATGAATAAAACCTATTTTGCAACACAGAGAAACATATCTGAAGGTGTTAGAAGTGTTTTGCATGATTTTTGAAGTTAGAGCCTGAAATGTCAGAAAACGGCGTTTCAGCACATAACAAACTCGGTTCAGGCAATGCAAGCTGAAACTCGGCCAAAAATTAAAATTGCAGTCTGTGCATGAATAAAACCTATTTTTCAACACAGAGAAACATATCTGAAGGTGTTAGAAGTGTTTTGCATGATTTTTGAAGTTAGAGCCTGAAATGTCAGAAAACAGCGTTTCAGCACATAACAGACTTGGTTCAGGCAATGCAAGCTGAAACTCGGCCCAAAATTAAAATTGCAGTCTGTGCATGAATAAAACCTATTTTGCAACACAGAGAAACATATCTGAAGGTGTTAGAAGTGTTTTGCATGATTTTTGAAGTTAGAGCCTGAAATGTCAGAAAACGACGTTTTAGCACATAACAAACTTGGTTCAGGCAATGCAAGCTGAAACTCGGCCCAAAATTAAAATTGCAGTCTGTGCATGAATAAAACCTATTTTGCAACACAGAGAAACATATCTGAAGGTGTTAGAAGTGTTTTTCATGATTTTTGAAGTTAGAGCCTGAAATGTCAGAAAAAGGCTTTTCAGCACATAACAAACTTGGTTCTGGTAATGCAAGCTGAAACTCGGCCAAAATTTAAAATTGCAGTCTGTGCATGAATAAAACCTATTTTTCAACGCAGAGAAACATATCTGAAGGTGTTAGAAGTGTTTTGCATGATTTTTGAAGTTAGAGCCTGAAATGTCAGAAAACGGCGTTTCAGCACATAACAAACTTGGTTCTGGCAATGCAAGCTGAAACTCGGTCCAAAATTAAAATTGCAGTCTGTGCATGAATAAAACCTATTTTGCAACACAGAGAAACAAATCTGAAGGTGTTAGAAGTGTTTTGCATGATTTTTGAAGCTAGAGCCTGAAATGTCAGAAAAAGGCTTTTCAGCACATAACAAACTTGGTTCAGGCAATGCAAGCTGAAACTCGGCCCAAAATTAAAATTGCAGTCTGTGCATGAATAAAACCTATTTTGCAACACAGAGAAACATATCTGAAGGTGTTAGAAGTGTTTTGCATGATTTTTGAAGTTAGAGCCTGAAATGTCAGAAAACGGCGTTTCAGCACTTAATAAACTTGGTTCTGGCAATGCAAGCTGAAACTCGGCCAAAAATTAAAATTGCAGTCTGTGCATGAATAAAACCTATTTTTCAACACAGAGAAACATATCTGAAGGTGTTAGAAGTGTTTTGCATGATTTTTGAAGTTAGAGCCTGAAATGTCAGAAAACAGCGTTTCAGCACATAACAAACTTGGTTCTGGTAATGCAAGCTGAAACTCGGCCAAAAATTAAAATTGCAGTCTGTGCATGAATAAAACCTATTTTGCAACACAGAGAATCATATCTGAAGGTGTTAGAAGTGTTTTGCATGATTTTTGAAGTTAGAGCCTGAAATGTCAGAAAACGGCGTTTCAGCACATAACAAACTCGGTTCAGGCAATGCAAGCTGAAACTCGGCCAAAAATTAAAATTGCAGTCTGTGCATGAATAAAACCTATTTTTCAACACAGAGAAACATATCTGAAGGTGTTAGAAGTGTTTTGCATGATTTTTGAAGTTAGAGCCTGAAATGTCAGAAAACAGCGTTTCAGCACATAACAGACTTGGTTCAGGCAATGCAAGCTGAAACTCGGCCAAAAATTAAAATTGCAGTCTGTGCATGAATAAAACCTATTTTTCAACACAGAGAAACATATCTGAAGTTGTTAGAAGTGTTTTGCATGATTTTTGAAGTTAGAGCCTGAAATGTCAGAAAACGGCGTTTCAGCACATAACAAACTCGGTTCAGGCAATGCAAGCTGAAACTCGGCCAAAAATTAAAATTGCAGTCTGTGCATGAATAAAACCTATTTTTCAACACAGAGAAACATATCTGAAGGTGTTAGAAGTGTTTTGCATGATTTTTGAAGTTAGAGCCTGAAATGTCAGAAAACGGCGTTTCAGCACATAACAAACTCGGTTCAGGCAATGCAAGCTGAAACTCGGCCAAAAATTAAAATTGCAGTCTGTGCATGAATAAAACCTATTTTGCAACACAGAGAAACATATCTGAAGGTGTTAGAAGTGTTTTGCATGATTTTTGAAGTTAGAGCCTGAAATGTCAGAAAACAGCGTTTCAGCACTTAACAAACTTGGTTCTGGCAATGCAAGCTGAAACTCGGTCCAAAATTAAAATTGCAGTCTGTGCATGAATAAAACCTATTTTGCAACACAGAGAAACATATCTGAAGGTGTTAGAAGTGTTTTGCATGATTTTTGAAGTTAGAGCCTGAAATGTCAGAAAAAGGCTTTTCAGCACATAACAAACTTGGTTCTGGTAATGCAAGCTGAAACTCGGCCAAAATTTAAAATTGCAGTCTGTGCATGAATAAAACCTATTTTTCAACGCAGAGAAACATATCTGAAGGTGTTAGAAGTGTTTTGCATGATTTTTGAAGTTAGAGCCTGAAATGTCAGAAAACGGCGTTTCAGCACATAACAAACTTGGTTCTGGCAATGCAAGCTGAAACTCGGTCCAAAATTAAAATTGCAGTCTGTGCATGAATAAAACCTATTTTGCAACACAGAGAAACAAATCTGAAGGTGTTAGAAGTGTTTTGCATGATTTTTGAAGTTAGAGCCTTAAATGTCAGAAAACGGCGTTTCAGCACATAACAAACTCGGTTCAGGCAATGCAAGCTGAAACTCGGCCAAAAATTAAAATTGCAGTCTGTGCATGAATAAAACCTATTTTTCAACACAGAGAAACATATCTGAAGGTGTTAGAAGTGTTTTGCATGATTTTTGAAGTTAGAGCCTGAAATGTCAGAAAACAGCGTTTCAGCACATAACAGACTTGGTTCAGGCAATGCAAGCTGAAACTCGGCCCAAAATTAAAATTGCAGTCTGTGCATGAATAAAACCTATTTTGCAACACAGAGAAACATATCTGAAGGTGTTAGAAGTGTTTTGCATGATTTTTGAAGTTAGAGCCTGAAATGTCAGAAAACGACGTTTTAGCACATAACAAACTTGGTTCAGGCAATGCAAGCTGAAACTCGGCCCAAAATTAAAATTGCAGTCTGTGCATGAATAAAACCTATTTTGCAACACAGAGAAACATATCTGAAGGTGTTAGAAGTGTTTTGCATGATTTTTGAAGTTAGAGCCTGAAATGTCAGAAAAAGGCTTTTCAGCACATAACAAACTTGGTTCTGGTAATGCAAGCTGAAACTCGGCCAAAATTTAAAATTGCAGTCTGTGCATGAATAAAACCTATTTTTCAACGCAGAGAAACATATCTGAAGGTGTTAGAAGTGTTTTGCATGATTTTTGAAGTTAGAGCCTGAAATGTCAGAAAACGGCGTTTCAGCACATAACAAACTTGGTTCTGGCAATGCAAGCTGAAACTCGGTCCAAAATTAAAATTGCAGTCTGTGCATGAATAAAACCTATTTTGCAACACAGAGAAACAAATCTGAAGGTGTTAGAAGTGTTTTGCATGATTTTTGAAGCTAGAGCCTGAAATGTCAGAAAAAGGCTTTTCAGCACATAACAAACTTGGTTCAGGCAATGCAAGCTGAAACTCGGCCCAAAATTAAAATTGCAGTCTGTGCATGAATAAAACCTATTTTGCAACACAGAGAAACATATCTGAAGGTGTTAGAAGTGTTTTGCATGATTTTTGAAGTTAGAGCCTGAAATGTCAGAAAACGGCGTTTCAGCACTTAATAAACTCGGTTCAGGCAATGCAAGCTGAAACTCGGCCAAAAATTAAAATTGCAGTCTGTGCATGAATAAAACCTATTTTTCAACACAGAGAAACATATCTGAAGGTGTTAGAAGTGTTTTGCATGATTTTTGAAGTTAGAGCCTGAAATGTCAGAAAACAGCGTTTCAGCACATAACAAACTTGGTTCTGGTAATGCAAGCTGAAACTCGGCCAAAAATTAAAATTGCAGTCTGTGCATGAATAAAACCTATTTTGCAACACAGAGAATCATATCTGAAGGTGTTAGAAGTGTTTTGCATGATTTTTGAAGTTAGAGCCTGAAATGTCAGAAAACGGCGTTTCAGCACATAACAAACTCGGTTCAGGCAATGCAAGCTGAAACTCGGCCAAAAATTAAAATTGCAGTCTGTGCATGAATAAAACCTATTTTTCAACACAGAGAAACATATCTGAAGGTGTTAGAAGTGTTTTGCATGATTTTTGAAGTTAGAGCCTGAAATGTCAGAAAACAGCGTTTCAGCACATAACAGACTTGGTTCAGGCAATGCAAGCTGAAACTCGGCCAAAAATTAAAATTGCAGTCTGTGCATGAATAAAACCTATTTTTCAACACAGAGAAACATATCTGAAGTTGTTAGAAGTGTTTTGCATGATTTTTGAAGTTAGAGCCTGAAATGTCAGAAAACGGCGTTTCAGCACATAACAAACTCGGTTCAGGCAATGCAAGCTGAAACTCGGCCAAAAATTAAAATTGCAGTCTGTGCATGAATAAAACCTATTTTTCAACACAGAGAAACATATCTGAAGGTGTTAGAAGTGTTTTGCATGATTTTTGAAGTTAGAGCCTGAAATGTCAGAAAACGGCGTTTCAGCACATAACAAACTCGGTTCAGGCAATGCAAGCTGAAACTCGGCCAAAAATTAAAATTGCAGTCTGTGCATGAATAAAACCTATTTTGCAACACAGAGAAACATATCTGAAGGTGTTAGAAGTGTTTTGCATGATTTTTGAAGTTAGAGCCTGAAATGTCAGAAAACAGCGTTTCAGCACTTAACAAACTTGGTTCTGGCAATGCAAGCTGAAACTCGGTCCAAAATTAAAATTGCAGTCTGTGCATGAATAAAACCTATTTTGCAACACAGAGAAACATATCTGAAGGTGTTAGAAGTGTTTTGCATGATTTTTGAAGTTAGAGCCTGAAATGTCAGAAAACAGCGTTTCAGCACATAACAGACTTGGTTCAGGCAATGCAAGCTGAAACTCGGCCAAAAATTAAAATTGCAGTCTGTGCATGAATAAAACCTATTTTGCAACACAGAGAAACATATCTGAAGGTGTTAGAAGTGTTTTGCATGATTTTTGAAGTTAGAGCCTGAAATGTCAGAAAACGGCGTTTCAGCACATAACAAACTCGGTTCAGGCAATGCAAGCTGAAACTCGGCCAAAAATTAAAATTGCAGTCTGTGCATGAATAAAACCTATTTTTCAACACAGAGAAACATATCTGAAGGTGTTAGAAGTGTTTTGCATGATTTTTGAAGTTAGAGCCTGAAATGTCAGAAAACAGCGTTTCAGCACATAACAGACTTGGTTCAGGCAATGCAAGCTGAAACTCGGCCCAAAATTAAAATTGCAGTCTGTGCATGAATAAAACCTATTTTGCAACACAGAGAAACATATCTGAAGGTGTTAGAAGTGTTTTGCATGATTTTTGAAGTTAGAGCCTGAAATGTCAGAAAACGGCGTTTCAGCACATAACAAACTCGGTTCAGGCAATGCAAGCTGAAACTCGGCCAAAAATTAAAATTGCAGTCTGTGCATGAATAAAACCTATTTTTCAACACAGAGAAACATATCTGAAGGTGTTAGAAGTGTTTTGCATGATTTTTGAAGTTAGAGCCTGAAATGTCAGAAAACGGCGTTTCAGCACATAACAAACTTGGTTCTGGCAATGCAAGCTGAAACTCGGTCCAAAATTAAAATTGCAGTCTGTGCATGAATAAAACCTATTTTGCAACACAGAGAAACATATCTGAAGGTGTTAGAAGTGTTTTGCATGATTTTTGAAGTTAGAGCCTGAAATGTCAGAAAAAGGCTTTTCAGCACATAACAAACTTGGTTCTGGCAATGCAAGCTGAAACTCGGTCCAAAATTAAAATTGCAGTCTGTGCATGAATAAAACCTATTTTGCAACACAGAGAAACATATCTGAAGGTGTTAGAAGTGTTTTGCATGATTTTTGAAGTTAGAGCCTGAAATGTCAGAAAACAGCGTTTCAGCACATAACAGACTTGGTTCAGGCAATGCAAGCTGAAACTCGGCCAAAAATTAAAATTGCAGTCTGTGCATGAATAAAACCTATTTTGCAACACAGAGAAACATATCTGAAGGTGTTAGAAGTGTTTTGCATGATTTTTGAAGTTAGAGCCTGAAATGTCAGAAAACGGCGTTTCAGCACATAACAAACTCGGTTCAGGCAATGCAAGCTGAAACTCGGCCAAAAATTAAAATTGCAGTCTGTGCATGAATAAAACCTATTTTTCAACACAGAGAAACATATCTGAAGGTGTTAGAAGTGTTTTGCATGATTTTTGAAGTTAGAGCCTGAAATGTCAGAAAACAGCGTTTCAGCACATAACAGACTTGGTTCAGGCAATGCAAGCTGAAACTCGGCCCAAAATTAAAATTGCAGTCTGTGCATGAATAAAACCTATTTTGCAACACAGAGAAACATATCTGAAGGTGTTAGAAGTGTTTTGCATGATTTTTGAAGTTAGAGCCTGAAATGTCAGAAAACGGCGTTTCAGCACATAACAAACTCGGTTCAGGCAATGCAAGCTGAAACTCGGCCAAAAATTAAAATTGCAGTCTGTGCATGAATAAAACCTATTTTTCAACACAGAGAAACATATCTGAAGGTGTTAGAAGTGTTTTGCATGATTTTTGAAGTTAGAGCCTGAAATGTCAGAAAACGGCGTTTCAGCACATAACAAACTTGGTTCTGGCAATGCAAGCTGAAACTCGGTCCAAAATTAAAATTGCAGTCTGTGCATGAATAAAACCTATTTTGCAACACAGAGAAACATATCTGAAGGTGTTAGAAGTGTTTTGCATGATTTTTGAAGTTAGAGCCTGAAATGTCAGAAAAAGGCTTTTCAGCACATAACAAACTTGGTTCTGGCAATGCAAGCTGAAACTCGGTCCAAAATTAAAATTGCAGTCTGTGCATGAATAAAACCTATTTTGCAACACAGAGAAACATATCTGAAGGTGTTAGAAGTGTTTTGCATGATTTTTGAAGTTAGAGCCTGAAATGTCAGAAAACGGCGTTTCAGCACATAACAAACTCGGTTCAGGCAATGCAAGCTGAAACTCGGCCAAAAATTTAAATTGCAGTCTGTGCATGAATAAAACCTATTTTGCAACACAGAGAAACATATCTGAAGGTGTTAGAAGTGTTTTGCATGATTTTTGAAGTTAGAGCCTGAAATGTCAGAAAACAGCGTTTCAGCACATAACAAACTTGGTTCTGGTAATGCAAGCTGAAACTCGGCCAAAAATTAAAATTGCAGTCTGTGCATGAATAAAACCTATTTTGCAACACAGAGAATCATATCTGAAGGTGTTAGAAGTGTTTTGCATGATTTTTGAAGTTAGAGCCTGAAATGTCAGAAAACGGCGTTTCAGCACATAACAAACTCGGTTCAGGCAATGCAAGCTGAAACTCGGCCAAAAATTAAAATTGCAGTCTGTGCATGAATAAAACCTATTTTTCAACACAGAGAAACATATCTGAAGGTGTTAGAAGTGTTTTGCATGATTTTTGAAGTTAGAGCCTGAAATGTCAGAAAACAGCGTTTCAGCACATAACAGACTTGGTTCAGGCAATGCAAGCTGAAACTCGGCCAAAAATTAAAATTGCAGTCTGTGCATGAATAAAACCTAATTTTCAACACAGAGAAACATATCTGAAGTTGTTAGAAGTGTTTTGCATGATTTTTGAAGTTAGAGCCTGAAATGTCAGAAAACGGCGTTTCAGCACATAACAAACTCGGTTCAGGCAATGCAAGCTGAAACTCGGCCAAAAATTAAAATTGCAGTCTGTGCATGAATAAAACCTATTTTTCAACACAGAGAAACATATCTGAAGGTGTTAGAAGTGTTTTGCATGATTTTTGAAGTTAGAGCCTGAAATGTCAGAAAACGGCGTTTCAGCACATAACAAACTCGGTTCAGGCAATGCAAGCTGAAACTCGGCCAAAAATTAAAATTGCAGTCTGTGCATGAATAAAACCTATTTTGCAACACAGAGAAACATATCTGAAGGTGTTAGAAGTGTTTTGCATGATTTTTGAAGTTAGAGCCTGAAATGTCAGAAAACAGCGTTTCAGCACTTAACAAACTTGGTTCTGGCAATGCAAGCTGAAACTCGGTCCAAAATTAAAATTGCAGTCTGTGCATGAATAAAACCTATTTTGCAACACAGAGAAACATATCTGAAGGTGTTAGAAGTGTTTTGCATGATTTTTGAAGTTAGAGCCTGAAATGTCAGAAAAAGGCTTTTCAGCACATAACAAACTTGGTTCTGGTAATGCAAGCTGAAACTCGGCCAAAATTTAAAATTGCAGTCTGTGCATGAATAAAACCTATTTTTCAACGCAGAGAAACATATCTGAAGGTGTTAGAAGTGTTTTGCATGATTTTTGAAGTTAGAGCCTGAAATGTCAGAAAACGGCGTTTCAGCACATAACAAACTTGGTTCTGGCAATGCAAGCTGAAACTCGGTCCAAAATTAAAATTGCAGTCTGTGCATGAATAAAACCTATTTTGCAACACAGAGAAACAAATCTGAAGGTGTTAGAAGTGTTTTGCATGATTTTTGAAGCTAGAGCCTGAAATGTCAGAAAAAGGCTTTTCAGCACATAACAAACTTGGTTCAGGCAATGCAAGCTGAAACTCCGTCCAAAATTAAAATTGCAGTCTGTGCATGAATAAAACCTATTTTGCAACACAGAGAAACATATCTGAAGGTGTTAGAAGTGTTTTGCATGATTTTTGAAGTTAGAGCCTGAAATGTCAGAAAACAGCGTTTCAGCACATAACAAACTTGGTTCTGGTAATGCAAGCTGAAACTCGGCCAAAAATTAAAATTGCAGTCTGTGCATGAATAAAACCTATTTTGCAACACAGAGAAACATATCTGAAGGTGTTAGAAGTGTTTTGCATGATTTTTGAAGTTAGAGCCTGAAATGTCAGAAAACGGCGTTTCAGCACATAACAAACTCGGTTCAGGCAATGCAAGCTGAAACTCGGCCAAAAATTAAAATTGCAGTCTGTGCATGAATAAAACCTATTTTTCAACACAGAGAAACATATCTGAAGGTGTTAGAAGTGTTTTGCATGATTTTTGAAGTTAGAGCCTGAAATGTCAGAAAACAGCGTTTCAGCACATAACAAACTTGGTTCTGGTAATGCAAGCTGAAACTCGGCCAAAAATTAAAATTGCAGTCTGTGCATGAATAAAACCTATTTTGCAACACAGAGAAACATATCTGAAGGTGTTAGAAGTGTTTTGCATGATTTTTGAAGTTAGAGCCTGAAATGTCAGAAAACGGCGTTTCAGCACATAACAAACTCGGTTCAGGCAATGCAAGCTGAAACTCGGCCAAAAATTAAAATTGCAGTCTGTGCATGAATAAAACCTATTTTTCAACACAGAGAAACATATCTGAAGGTGTTAGAAGTGTTTTGCATGATTTTTGAAGTTAGAGCCTTAAATGTCAGAAAACGGCGTTTCAGCACATAACAAACTCGGTTCAGGCAATGCAAGCTGAAACTCGGCCAAAAATTAAAATTGCAGTCTGTGCATGAATAAAACCTATTTTTCAACACAGAGAAACATATCTGAAGGTGTTAGAAGTGTTTTGCATGATTTTTGAAGTTAGAGCCTGAAATGTCAGAAAACAGCGTTTCAGCACATAACAGACTTGGTTCAGGCAATGCAAGCTGAAACTCGGCCCAAAATTAAAATTGCAGTCTGTGCATGAATAAAACCTATTTTGCAACACAGAGAAACATATCTGAAGGTGTTAGAAGTGTTTTGCATGATTTTTGAAGTTAGAGCCTGAAATGTCAGAAAACGACGTTTTAGCACATAACAAACTTGGTTCAGGCAATGCAAGCTGAAACTCGGCCCAAAATTAAAATTGCAGTCTGTGCATGAATAAAACCTATTTTGCAACACAGAGAAACATATCTGAAGGTGTTAGAAGTGTTTTGCATGATTTTTGAAGTTAGAGCCTGAAATGTCAGAAAAAGGCTTTTCAGCACATAACAAACTTGGTTCTGGTAATGCAAGCTGAAACTCGGCCAAAATTTAAAATTGCAGTCTGTGCATGAATAAAACCTATTTTTCAACGCAGAGAAACATATCTGAAGGTGTTAGAAGTGTTTTGCATGATTTTTGAAGTTAGAGCCTGAAATGTCAGAAAACGGCGTTTCAGCACATAACAAACTTGGTTCTGGCAATGCAAGCTGAAACTCGGTCCAAAATTAAAATTGCAGTCTGTGCATGAATAAAACCTATTTTGCAACACAGAGAAACAAATCTGAAGGTGTTAGAAGTGTTTTGCATGATTTTTGAAGCTAGAGCCTGAAATGTCAGAAAAAGGCTTTTCAGCACATAACAAACTTGGTTCAGGCAATGCAAGCTGAAACTCGGCCCAAAATTAAAATTGCAGTCTGTGCATGAATAAAACCTATTTTGCAACACAGAGAAACATATCTGAAGGTGTTAGAAGTGTTTTGCATGATTTTTGAAGTTAGAGCCTGAAATGTCAGAAAACGGCGTTTCAGCACTTAATAAACTCGGTTCAGGCAATGCAAGCTGAAACTCGGCCAAAAATTAAAATTGCAGTCTGTGCATGAATAAAACCTATTTTTCAACACAGAGAAACATATCTGAAGGTGTTAGAAGTGTTTTGCATGATTTTTGAAGTTAGAGCCTGAAATGTCAGAAAACAGCGTTTCAGCACATAACAAACTTGGTTCTGGTAATGCAAGCTGAAACTCGGCCAAAAATTAAAATTGCAGTCTGTGCATGAATAAAACCTATTTTGCAACACAGAGAATCATATCTGAAGGTGTTAGAAGTGTTTTGCATGATTTTTGAAGTTAGAGCCTGAAATGTCAGAAAACGGCGTTTCAGCACATAACAAACTCGGTTCAGGCAATGCAAGCTGAAACTCGGCCAAAAATTAAAATTGCAGTCTGTGCATGAATAAAACCTATTTTTCAACACAGAGAAACATATCTGAAGGTGTTAGAAGTGTTTTGCATGATTTTTGAAGTTAGAGCCTGAAATGTCAGAAAACAGCGTTTCAGCACATAACAGACTTGGTTCAGGCAATGCAAGCTGAAACTCGGCCAAAAATTAAAATTGCAGTCTGTGCATGAATAAAACCTATTTTTCAACACAGAGAAACATATCTGAAGTTGTTAGAAGTGTTTTGCATGATTTTTGAAGTTAGAGCCTGAAATGTCAGAAAACGGCGTTTCAGCACATAACAAACTCGGTTCAGGCAATGCAAGCTGAAACTCGGCCAAAAATTAAAATTGCAGTCTGTGCATGAATAAAACCTATTTTTCAACACAGAGAAACATATCTGAAGGTGTTAGAAGTGTTTTGCATGATTTTTGAAGTTAGAGCCTGAAATGTCAGAAAACGGCGTTTCAGCACATAACAAACTCGGTTCAGGCAATGCAAGCTGAAACTCGGCCAAAAATTAAAATTGCAGTCTGTGCATGAATAAAACCTATTTTGCAACACAGAGAAACATATCTGAAGGTGTTAGAAGTGTTTTGCATGATTTTTGAAGTTAGAGCCTGAAATGTCAGAAAACAGCGTTTCAGCACTTAACAAACTTGGTTCTGGCAATGCAAGCTGAAACTCGGTCCAAAATTAAAATTGCAGTCTGTGCATGAATAAAACCTATTTTGCAACACAGAGAAACATATCTGAAGGTGTTAGAAGTGTTTTGCATGATTTTTGAAGTTAGAGCCTGAAATGTCAGAAAACAGCGTTTCAGCACATAACAGACTTGGTTCAGGCAATGCAAGCTGAAACTCGGCCAAAAATTAAAATTGCAGTCTGTGCATGAATAAAACCTATTTTGCAACACAGAGAAACATATCTGAAGGTGTTAGAAGTGTTTTGCATGATTTTTGAAGTTAGAGCCTGAAATGTCAGAAAACGGCGTTTCAGCACATAACAAACTCGGTTCAGGCAATGCAAGCTGAAACTCGGCCAAAAATTAAAATTGCAGTCTGTGCATGAATAAAACCTATTTTTCAACACAGAGAAACATATCTGAAGGTGTTAGAAGTGTTTTGCATGATTTTTGAAGTTAGAGCCTGAAATGTCAGAAAACAGCGTTTCAGCACATAACAAACTTGGTTCTGGTAATAAAAGCTGAAACTCGGCCAAAAATTAAAATTGCAGTCTGTGCATGAATAAAACCTATTTTGCAACACAGAGAATCATATCTGAAGGTGTTAGAAGTGTTTTGCATGATTTTTGAAGTTAGAGCCTGAAATGTCAGAAAACAGCGTTTCAGCACATAACAGACTTGGTTCAGGCAATGCAAGCTGAAACTCGGCCCAAAATTAAAATTGCAGTCTGTGCATGAATAAAACCTATTTTGCAACACAGAGAAACATATCTGAAGGTGTTAGAAGTGTTTTGCATGATTTTTGAAGTTAGAGCCTGAAATGTCAGAAAACGGCGTTTCAGCACATAACAAACTCGGTTCAGGCAATGCAAGCTGAAACTCGGCCAAAAATTAAAATTGCAGTCTGTGCATGAATAAAACCTATTTTTCAACACAGAGAAACATATCTGAAGGTGTTAGAAGTGTTTTGCATGATTTTTGAAGTTAGAGCCTGAAATGTCAGAAAACGGCGTTTCAGCACATAACAAACTTGGTTCTGGCAATGCAAGCTGAAACTCGGTCCAAAATTAAAATTGCAGTCTGTGCATGAATAAAACCTATTTTGCAACACAGAGAAACATATCTGAAGGTGTTAGAAGTGTTTTGCATGATTTTTGAAGTTAGAGCCTGAAATGTCAGAAAAAGGCTTTTCAGCACATAACAAACTTGGTTCTGGCAATGCAAGCTGAAACTCGGTCCAAAATTAAAATTGCAGTCTGTGCATGAATAAAACCTATTTTGAACACAGAGAAACATATCTGAAGGTGTTAGAAGTGTTTTGCATGATTTTTGAAGTTAGAGCCTGAAATGTCAGAAAACGGCGTTTCAGCACATAACAAACTCGGTTCAGGCAATGCAAGCTGAAACTCGGCCAAAAATTTAAATTGCAGTCTGTGCATGAATAAAACCTATTTTGCAACACAGAGAAACATATCTGAAGGTGTTAGAAGTGTTTTGCATGATTTTTGAAGTTAGAGCCTGAAATGTCAGAAAACAGCGTTTCAGCACATAACAAACTTGGTTCTGGTAATGCAAGCTGAAACTCGGCCAAAAATTAAAATTGCAGTCTGTGCATGAATAAAACCTATTTTGCAACACAGAGAAACATATCTGAAGGTGTTAGAAGTGTTTTGCATGATTTTTGAAGTTAGAGCCTGAAATGTCAGAAAACGGTGTTTTAGCACATAACAAACTTGTTTCAGGCAATGCAAGCTGAAACTCGGCCAAAAATTAAAATTGCAGTCTGTGCATGAATAAAACATATTTTGCAACAAAGAGAAACATATCTCAAGGTGTTAGAAGTGTTTTGCATGATTTTTGAAGTTAGAGCCTGAAATGTCAGAAAACGACGTTTTAGCACATAACAAACTTGGTTCAGGCAATGCAAGCTGAAACTCGGCCCAAAATTAAAATTGCAGTCTGTGCATGAATAAAACCTATTTTGCAACACAGAGAAACATATCTGAAGGTGTTAGAAGTGTTTTGCATGATTTTTGAAGTTAGAGCCTGAAATGTCAGAAAACGGCGTTTCAGCACTTAACAAACTTGGTTCTGGCAATGCAAGCTGAAACTCGGCCAAAAAATAAAATTGCAGTCTGTGCATGAATAAAACCTATTTTGCAACACAGAGAAACATATCTGAAGGTGTTAGAAGTGTTTTGCATGATTTTTGAAGTTAGAGCCTGAAATGTCAGAAAACGGCGTTTTCAGCACTTAACAAACTTGGTTCTGGCAATGCAAGCTGAAACTCGGCCAAAAATTAAAATTGCAGTCTGTGCATGAATAAAACCTATTTTTCAACACAGAGAAACATATCTGAAGGTGTTAGAAGTGTTTTGCATGATTTTTGAAGTTAGAGCCTGAAATGTCAGAAAACGGCGTTTCAGCACATAACAAACTTGGTTCTGGCAATGCAAGCTGAAACTCGGTCCAAAATTAAAATTGCAGTCTGTGCATGAATAAAACCTATTTTGCAACACAGAGAAACATATCTGAAGGTGTTAGAAGTGTTTTGCATGATTTTTGAAGTTAGAGCCTGAAATGTCAGAAAACGGCGTTTCAGCACTTAACAAACTTGGTTCTGGCAATGCAAGCTGAAACTCGGCCAAAAATTAAAATTGCAGTCTGTGCATGAATAAAACCTATTTTGCAACACAGAGAAACATATCTGAAGGTGTTAGAAGTGTTTTGCATGATTTTTGAAGTTAGAGCCTGAAATGTCAGAAAACGACGTTTTAGCACATAACAAACTTGGTTCAGGCAATGCAAGCTGAAACTCGGCCCAAAATTAAAATTGCAGTCTGTGCATGAATAAAACCTATTTTGCAACACAGAGAAACATATCTGAAGGTGTTAGAAGTGTTTTGCATGATTTTTGAAGTTAGAGCCTGAAATGTCAGAAAACGGCGTTTCAGCACTTAACAAACTTGGTTCTGGCAATGCAAGCTGAAACTCGGCCAAAAAATAAAATTGCAGTCTGTGCATGAATAAAACCTATTTTGCAACACAGAGAAACATATCTGAAGGTGTTAGAAGTGTTTTGCATGATTTTTGAAGTTAGAGCCTGAAATGTCAGAAAACGGCGTTTTCAGCACTTAACAAACTTGGTTCTGGCAATGCAAGCTGAAACTCGGCCAAAAATTAAAATTGCAGTCTGTGCATGAATAAAACCTATTTTTCAACACAGAGAAACATATCTGAAGGTGTTAGAAGTGTTTTGCATGATTTTTGAAGTTAGAGCCTGAAATGTCAGAAAACGGCGTTTCAGCACATAACAAACTCGGTTCAGGCAATGCAAGCTGAAACTCGGCCAAAAATTAAAATTGCAGTCTGTGCATGAATAAAACCTATTTTTCAACACAGAGAAACATATCTGAAGGTGTTAGAAGTGTTTTGCATGATTTTTGAAGTTAGAGCCTGAAATGTCAGAAAACGCCGTTTCAGCACATAACAAACTCGGTTCAGGCAATGCAAGCTGAAACTCGGCCAAAAATTAAAATTGCAGTCTGTGCATGAATAAAACCTATTTTGCAACACAGAGAAACATATCTGAAGGTGTTAGAAGTGTTTTGCATGATTTTTGAAGTTAGAGCCTGAAATGTCAGAAAACGGTGTTTTAGCACATAACAAACTTGGTTCAGGCAATGCAAGCTGAAACTCGGCCAAAAATTAAAATTGCAGTCTGTGCATGAATAAAACCTATTTTGCAACACAGAGAAACATATCTGAAGGTGTTAGAAGTGTTTTGCATGATTTTTTAAGTTAGAGCCTGAAATGTCAGAAAACGACGTTTTAGCACATAACAAACTTGGTTCAGGCAATGCAAGCTGAAACTCGGCCCAAAATTAAAATTGCAGTCTGTGCATGAATAAAACCTATTTTGCAACACAGAGAAACATATCTGAAGGTGTTAGAAGTGTTTTGCATGATTTTTGAAGTTAGAGCCTGAAATGTCAGAAAACGGCGTTTCAGCACTTAACAAACTTGGTTCTGGCAATGCAAGCTGAAACTCGGCCAAAAATTAAAATTGCAGTCTGTGCATGAATAAAACCTATTTTGCAACACAGAGAAACATATCTGAAGGTGTTATAAGTGTTTTGCATGATTTTTGAAGTTAGAGCCTGAAATGTCAGAAAACGGCGTTTTCAGCACTTAACAAACTTGGTTCTGGCAATGCAAGCTGAAACTCGGCCAAAAATTAAAATTGCAGTCTGTGCATGAATAAAACCTATTTTTCAACACAGAGAAACATATCTGAAGGTGTTAGAAGTGTTTTGCATGATTTTTGAAGTTAGAGCCTGAAATGTCAGAAAACGGCGTTTCAGCACATAACAAACTCGGTTCAGGCAATGCAAGCTGAAACTCGGCTAAAAATTAAAATTGCAGTCTGTGCATGAATAAAACCTATTTTGCAACACAGAGAAACATATCTGAAGGTGTTAGAAGTGTTTTGCATGATTTTTGAAGTTAGAGCCTGAAATGTCAGAAAACGGCGTTTCAGCACATAACAAACTCGGTTCAGGCAATGCAAGCTGAAACTCGGCTAAAAATTAAAATTGCAGTCTGTGCATGAATAAAACCTATTTTTCAACACAGAGAAACATATCTGAAGGTGTTAGAAGTGTTTTGCATGATTTTTGAAGTTAGAGCCTGAAATGTCAGAAAACAGCGTTTCAGCACATAACAAACTTGGTTCAGGCAATGCAAGCTGAAACTCGGCCCAAAATTGAAATTGCAGTCTGTGCATGAATAAAACCTATTTTGCAACACAGAGAAACATATCTGAAGGTGTTAGAAGTGTTTTGCATGATTTTTGAAGTTAGAGCCTGAAATGTCAGAAAACAGCGTTTCAGCACTTAACAAACTTGGTTCTGGCAATGCAAGCTGAAACTCGGTCCAAAATTAAAATTGCAGTCTGTGCATGAATAAAACCTATTTTGCAACACAGAGAAACAAATCTGAAGGTGTTAGAAGTGTTTTCCATGATTTTTGAAGTTAGAGCCTGAAATGTCAGAAAACGGCGTTTCAGCACATAACAAACTCGGTTCAGGCAATGCAAGCTGAAACTCGGCCAAAAATTAAAATTGCAGTCTGTGCATGAATAAAACCTATTTTGCAACACAGAGAATCATATCTGAAGGTGTTAGAAGTGTTTTGCATGATTTTTGAAGTTAGAGCCTGAAATGTCAGAAAACGGCGTTTCAGCACATAACAAACTCGGTTCAGGCAATGCAAGCTGAAACTCGGCCAAAAATTAAAATTGCAGTCTGTGCATGAATAAAACCTATTTTTCAACACAGAGAAACATATCTGAAGGTGTTAGAAGTGTTTTGCATGATTTTTGAAGTTAGAGCCTGAAATGTCAGAAAACAGCGTTTCAGCACATAACAGACTTGGTTCAGGCAATGCAAGCTGAAACTCGGCCAAAAATTAAAATTGCAGTCTGTGCATGAATAAAACCTATTTTTCAACACAGAGAAACATATCTGAAGTTGTTAGAAGTGTTTTGCATGATTTTTGAAGTTAGAGCCTGAAATGTCAGAAAACGGCGTTTCAGCACATAACAAACTCGGTTCAGGCAATGCAAGCTGAAACTCGGCCAAAAATTAAAATTGCAGTCTGTGCATGAATAAAACCTATTTTTCAACACAGAGAAACATATCTGAAGGTGTTAGAAGTGTTTTGCATGATTTTTGAAGTTAGAGCCTGAAATGTCAGAAAACGGCGTTTCAGCACATAACAAACTCGGTTCAGGCAATGCAAGCTGAAACTCGGCCAAAAATTAAAATTGCAGTCTGTGCATGAATAAAACCTATTTTGCAACACAGAGAAACATATCTGAAGGTGTTAGAAGTGTTTTGCATGATTTTTGAAGTTAGAGCCTGAAATGTCAGAAAACAGCGTTTCAGCACTTAACAAACTTGGTTCTGGCAATGCAAGCTGAAACTCGGTCCAAAATTAAAATTGCAGTCTGTGCATGAATAAAACCTATTTTGCAACACAGAGAAACATATCTGAAGGTGTTAGAAGTGTTTTGCATGATTTTTGAAGTTAGAGCCTGAAATGTCAGAAAAAGGCTTTTCAGCACATAACAAACTTGGTTCTGGTAATGCAAGCTGAAACTCGGCCAAAATTTAAAATTGCAGTCTGTGCATGAATAAAACCTATTTTTCAACGCAGAGAAACATATCTGAAGGTGTTAGAAGTGTTTTGCATGATTTTTGAAGTTAGAGCCTGAAATGTCAGAAAACGGCGTTTCAGCACATAACAAACTTGGTTCTGGCAATGCAAGCTGAAACTCGGTCCAAAATTAAAATTGCAGTCTGTGCATGAATAAAACCTATTTTGCAACACAGAGAAACAAATCTGAAGGTGTTAGAAGTGTTTTGCATGATTTTTGAAGCTAGAGCCTGAAATGTCAGAAAAAGGCTTTTCAGCACATAACAAACTTGGTTCAGGCAATGCAAGCTGAAACTCGGCCCAAAATTAAAATTGCAGTCTGTGCATGAATAAAACCTATTTTGCAACACAGAGAAACATATCTGAAGGTGTTAGAAGTGTTTTGCATGATTTTTGAAGTTAGAGCCTGAAATGTCAGAAAACGGCGTTTCAGCACTTAACAAACTTGGTTCTGGCAATGCAAGCTGAAACTCGGCCAAAAATTAAAATTGCAGTCTGTGCATGAATAAAACCTATTTTTCAACACAGAGAAACATATCTGAAGGTGTTAGAAGTGTTTTGCATGATTTTTGAAGTTAGAGCCTGAAATGTCAGAAAACAGCGTTTCAGCACATAACAAACTTGGTTCTGGTAATGCAAGCTGAAACTCGGCCAAAAATTAAAATTGCAGTCTGTGCATGAATAAAACCTATTTTGCAACACAGAGAAACATATCTGAAGGTGTTAGAAGTGTTTTGCATGATTTTTGAAGTTAGAGCCTGAAATGTCAGAAAACGGCGTTTCAGCACATAACAAACTCGGTTCAGGCAATGCAAGCTGAAACTCGGCCAAAAATTAAAATTGCAGTCTGTGCATGAATAAAACCTATTTTTCAACACAGAGAAACATATCTGAAGGTGTTAGAAGTGTTTTGCATGATTTTTGAAGTTAGAGCCTGAAATGTCAGAAAACAGCGTTTCAGCACATAACAAACTTGGTTCTGGTAATAAAAGCTGAAACTCGGCCAAAAATTAAAATTGCAGTCTGTGCATGAATAAAACCTATTTTTCAACACAGAGAAACATATCTGAAGGTGTTAGAAGTGTTTTGCATGATTTTTGAAGTTAGAGCCTGAAATGTCAGAAAACAGCGTTTCAGCACATAACAAACTTGGTTCTGGTAATAAAAGCTGAAACTCGGCCAAAAATTAAAATTGCAGTCTGTGCATGAATAAAACCTATTTTGCAACACAGAGAATCATATCTGAAGGTGTTAGAAGTGTTTTGCATGATTTTTGAAGTTAGAGCCTGAAATGTCAGAAAACGGCGTTTCAGCACATAACAAACTCGGTTCAGGCAATGCAAGCTGAAACTCGGCCAAAAATTAAAATTGCAGTCTGTGCATGAATAAAACCTATTTTTCAACACAGAGAAACATATCTGAAGGTGTTAGAAGTGTTTTGCATGATTTTTGAAGTTAGAGCCTGAAATGTCAGAAAACAGCGTTTCAGCACATAACAAACTTGGTTCTGGTAATAAAAGCGGAAACTCGGCCAAAAATTAAAATTGCAGTCTGTGCATGAATAAAACCTATTTTGCAACACAGAGAAACATATCTGAAGGTGTTAGAAGTGTTTTGCATGATTTTTGAAGTTAGAGCCTGAAATGTCAGAAAACGGCGTTTCAGCACTTAACAAACTTGGTTCTGGCAATGCAAGCTGAAACTCGGCCAAAAATTAAAATTGCAGTCTGTGCATGAATAAAACCTATTTTGCAACACAGAGAAACATATCTGAAGGTGTTAGAATTGTTTTGCATGATTTTTGAAGTTAGAGCCTGAAATGTCAGAAAACGACGTTTTAGCACATAACAAACTTGGTTCAGGCAATGCAAGCTGAAACTCGGCCCAAAATTAAAATTGCAGTCTGTGCATGAATAAAACCTATTTTGCAACACAGAGAAACATATCTGAAGGTGTTAGAAGTGTTTTGCATGATTTTTGAAGTTAGAGCCTGAAATGTCAGAAAACGGCGTTTCAGCACTTAACAAACTTGGTTCTGGCAATGCAAGCTGAAACTCGGCCAAAAATTAAAATTGCAGTCTGTGCATGAATAAAACCTATTTTGCAACACAGAGAAACATATCTGAAGGTGTTAGAAGTGTTTTGCATGATTTTTGAAGTTAGAGCCTGAAATGTCAGAAAACGGCGTTTTCAGCACTTAACAAACTTGGTTCTGGCAATGCAAGCTGAAACTCGGCCAAAAATTAAAATTGCAGTCTGTGCATGAATAAAACCTATTTTTCAACACAGAGAAACATATCTGAAGGTGTTAGAAGTGTTTTGCATGATTTTTGAAGTTAGAGCCTGAAATGTCAGAAAACAGCGTTTCAGCACATAACAAACTTGGTTCTGGTAATGCAAGCTGAAACTCGGCCAAAAATTAAAATTGCAGTCTGTGCATGAATAAAACCTATTTTGCAACACAGAGAAACAAATCTGAAGGTGTTAGAAGTGTTTTGCATGATTTTTGAAGCTAGAGCCTGAAATGTCAGAAAAAGGCTTTTCAGCACATAACAAACTTGGTTCAGGCAATGCAAGCTGAAACTCGGCCCAAAATTAAAATTGCAGTCTGTGCATGAATAAAACCTATTTTGCAACACAGAGAAACATATCTGAAGGTGTTAGAAGTGTTTTGCATGATTTTTGAAGTTAGAGCCTGAAATGTCAGAAAACGGCGTTTCAGCACTTAACAAACTTGGTTCTGGCAATGCAAGCTGAAACTCGGCCAAAAATTAAAATTGCAGTCTGTGCATGAATAAAACCTATTTTTCAACACAGAGAAACATATCTGAAGGTGTTAGAAGTGTTTTGCATGATTTTTGAAGTTAGAGCCTGAAATGTCAGAAAACAGCGTTTCAGCACATAACAAACTTGGTTCTGGTAATGCAAGCTGAAACTCGGCCAAAAATTAAAATTGCAGTCTGTGCATGAATAAAACCTATTTTGCAACACAGAGAAACATATCTGAAGGTGTTAGAAGTGTTTTGCATGATTTTTGAAGTTAGAGCCTGAAATGTCAGAAAACGGTGTTTTAGCACATAACAAACTTGTTTCAGGCAATGCAAGCTGAAACTCGGCCAAAAATTAAAATTGCAGTCTGTGCATGAATAAAACATATTTTGCAACAAAGAGAAACATATCTGAAGGTGTTAGAAGTGTTTTGCATGATTTTTGAAGTTAGAGCCTGAAATGTCAGAAAACGACGTTTTAGCACATAACAAACTTGGTTCAGGCAATGCAAGCTGAAACTCGGCCCAAAATTAAAATTGCAGTCTGTGCATGAATAAAACCTATTTTGCAACACAGAGAAACATATCTGAAGGTGTTAGAAGTGTTTTGCATGATTTTTGAAGTTAGAGCCTGAAATGTCAGAAAACGGCGTTTCAGCACTTAACAAACTTGGTTCTGGCAATGCAAGCTGAAACTCGGCCAAAAAATAAAATTGCAGTCTGTGCATGAATAAAACCTATTTTGCAACACAGAGAAACATATCTGAAGGTGTTAGAAGTGTTTTGCATGATTTTTGAAGTTAGAGCCTGAAATGTCAGAAAACGGCGTTTTCAGCACTTAACAAACTTGGTTCTGGCAATGCAAGCTGAAACTCGGCCAAAAATTAAAATTGCAGTCTGTGCATGAATAAAACCTATTTTTCAACACAGAGAAACATATCTGAAGGTGTTAGAAGTGTTTTGCATGATTTTTGAAGTTAGAGCCTGAAATGTCAGAAAACAGCGTTTCAGCACATAACAAACTTGGTTCTGGTAATGCAAGCTGAAACTCGGCCAAAAATTAAAATTGCAGTCTGTGCATGAATAAAACCTATTTTGCAACACAGAGAAACATATCTGAAGGTGTTAGAAGTGTTTTGCATGATTTTTGAAGTTAGAGCCTGAAATGTCAGAAAACAGCGTTTCAGCACATAACAAACTTGGTTCTGGTAATAAAAGCTGAAACTCGGCCAAAAATTAAAATTGCAGTCTGTGCATGAATAAAACCTATTTTTCAACACAGAGAATCATATCTGAAGGTGTTAGAAGTGTTTTGCATGATTTTTGAAGTTAGAGCCTGAAATGTCAGAAAACGGCGTTTCAGCACATAACAAACTCGGTTCAGGCAATGCAAGCTGAAACTCGGCCAAAAATTAAAATTGCAGTCTGTGCATGAATAAAACCTATTTTTCAACACAGAGAAACATATCTGAAGGTGTTAGAAGTGTTTTGCATGATTTTTGAAGTTAGAGCCTGAAATGTCAGAAAACAGCGTTTCAGCACATAACAAACTTGGTTCTGGTAATAAAAGCGGAAACTCGGCCAAAAATTAAAATTGCAGTCTGTGCATGAATAAAACCTATTTTGCAACACAGAGAAACATATCTGAAGGTGTTAGAAGTGTTTTGCATGATTTTTGAAGTTAGAGCCTGAAATGTCAGAAAACGGCGTTTCAGCACTTAACAAACTTGGTTCTGGCAATGCAAGCTGAAACTCGGCCAAAAATTAAAATTGCAGTCTGTGCATGAATAAAACCTATTTTGCAACACAGAGAAACATATCTGAAGGTGTTAGAAGTGTTTTGCATGATTTTTGAAGTTAGAGCCTGAAATGTCAGAAAACGACGTTTTAGCACATAACAAACTTGGTTCAGGCAATGCAAGCTGAAACTCGGCCCAAAATTAAAATTGCAGTCTGTGCATGAATAAAACCTATTTTGCAACACAGAGAAACATATCTGAAGGTGTTAGAAGTGTTTTGCATGATTTTTGAAGTTAGAGCCTGAAATGTCAGAAAACGGCGTTTCAGCACTTAACAAACTTGGTTCTGGCAATGCAAGCTGAAACTCGGCCAAAAATTAAAATTGCAGTCTGTGCATGAATAAAACCTATTTTGCAACACAGAGAAACATATCTGAAGGTGTTAGAAGTGTTTTGCATGATTTTTGAAGTTAGAGCCTGAAATGTCAGAAAACGGCGTTTTCAGCACTTAACAAACTTGGTTCTGGCAATGCAAGCTGAAACTCGGCCAAAAATTAAAATTGCAGTCTGTGCATGAATAAAACCTATTTTTCAACACAGAGAAACATATCTGAAGGTGTTAGAAGTGTTTTGCATGATTTTTGAAGTTAGAGCCTGAAATGTCAGAAAACAGCGTTTCAGCACATAACAAACTTGGTTCTGGTAATGCAAGCTGAAACTCGGCCAAAAATTAAAATTGCAGTCTGTGCATGAATAAAACCTATTTTGCAACACAGAGAAACAAATCTGAAGGTGTTAGAAGTGTTTTGCATGATTTTTGAAGCTAGAGCCTGAAATGTCAGAAAAAGGCTTTTCAGCACATAACAAACTTGGTTCAGGCAATGCAAGCTGAAACTCGGCCCAAAATTAAAATTGCAGTCTGTGCATGAATAAAACCTATTTTGCAACACAGAGAAACATATCTGAAGGTGTTAGAAGTGTTTTGCATGATTTTTGAAGTTAGAGCCTGAAATGTCAGAAAACGGCGTTTCAGCACTTAACAAACTTGGTTCTGGCAATGCAAGCTGAAACTCGGCCAAAAATTAAAATTGCAGTCTGTGCATGAATAAAACCTATTTTTCAACACAGAGAAACATATCTGAAGGTGTTAGAAGTGTTTTGCATGATTTTTGAAGTTAGAGCCTGAAATGTCAGAAAACAGCGTTTCAGCACATAACAAACTTGGTTCTGGTAATGCAAGCTGAAACTCGGCCAAAAATTAAAATTGCAGTCTGTGCATGAATAAAACCTATTTTGCAACACAGAGAAACATATCTGAAGGTGTTAGAAGTGTTTTGCATGATTTTTGAAGTTAGAGCCTGAAATGTCAGAAAACAGCGTTTCAGCACATAACAAACTTGGTTCTGGTAATGCAAGCTGAAACTCGGCCAAAAATTAAAATTGCAGTCTGTGCATGAATAAAACCTATTTTGCAACACAGAGAAACATATCTGAAGGTGTTAGAAGTGTTTTGCATGATTTTTGAAGTTAGAGCCTGAAATGTCAGAAAACGGCGTTTCAGCACATAACAAACTCGGTTCAGGCAATGCAAGCTGAAACTCGGCCAAAAATTAAAATTGCAGTCTGTGCATGAATAAAACCTATTTTTCAACACAGAGAAACATATCTGAAGGTGTTAGAAGTGTTTTGCATGATTTTTGAAGTTAGAGCCTGAAATGTCAGAAAACAGCGTTTCAGCACATAACAAACTTGGTTCTGGTAATAAAAGCTGAAACTCGGCCAAAAATTAAAATTGCAGTCTGTGCATGAATAAAACCTATTTTGCAACACAGAGAATCATATCTGAAGGTGTTAGAAGTGTTTTGCATGATTTTTGAAGTTAGAGCCTGAAATGTCAGAAAACAGCGTTTCAGCACATAACAGACTTGGTTCAGGCAAAGCAAGCTGAAACTCGGCCCAAAATTAAAATTGCAGTCTGTGCATGAATAAAACCTATTTTGCAACACAGAGAAACATATCTGAAGGTGTTAGAAGTGTTTTGCATGATTTTTGAAGTTAGAGCCTGAAATGTCAGAAAACGGCGTTTCAGCACATAACAAACTCGGTTCAGGCAATGCAAGCTGAAACTCGGCCAAAAATTAAAATTGCAGTCTGTGCATGAATAAAACCTATTTTTCAACACAGAGAAACATATCTGAAGGTGTTAGAAGTGTTTTGCATGATTTTTGAAGTTAGAGCCTGAAATGTCAGAAAACGGCGTTTCAGCACATAACAAACTTGGTTCTGGCAATGCAAGCTGAAACTCGGTCCAAAATTAAAATTGCAGTCTGTGCATGAATAAAACCTATTTTGCAACACAGAGAAACATATCTGAAGGTGTTAGAAGTGTTTTGCATGATTTTTGAAGTTAGAGCCTGAAATGTCAGAAAAAGGCTTTTCAGCACATAACAAACTTGGTTCTGGCAATGCAAGCTGAAACTCGGTCCAAAATTAAAATTGCAGTCTGTGCATGAATAAAACCTATTTTTCAACACAGAGAATCATATCTGAAGGTGTTAGAAGTGTTTTGCATGATTTTTGAAGTTAGAGCCTGAAATGTCAGAAAACGGCGTTTCAGCACATAACAAACTCGGTTCAGGCAATGCAAGCTGAAACTCGGCCAAAAATTAAAATTGCAGTCTGTGCATGAATAAAACCTATTTTTCAACACAGAGAAACATATCTGAAGGTGTTAGAAGTGTTTTGCATGATTTTTGAAGTTAGAGCCTGAAATGTCAGAAAACAGCGTTTCAGCACATAACAAACTTGGTTCTGGTAATAAAAGCGGAAACTCGGCCAAAAATTAAAATTGCAGTCTGTGCATGAATAAAACCTATTTTGCAACACAGAGAAACATATCTGAAGGTGTTAGAAGTGTTTTGCATGATTTTTGAAGTTAGAGCCTGAAATGTCAGAAAACGGCGTTTCAGCACTTAACAAACTTGGTTCTGGCAATGCAAGCTGAAACTCGGCCAAAAATTAAAATTGCAGTCTGTGCATGAATAAAACCTATTTTGCAACACAGAGAAACATATCTGAAGGTGTTAGAAGTGTTTTGCATGATTTTTGAAGTTAGAGCCTGAAATGTCAGAAAACGACGTTTTAGCACATAACAAACTTGGTTCAGGCAATGCAAGCTGAAACTCGGCCCAAAATTAAAATTGCAGTCTGTGCATGAATAAAACCTATTTTGCAACACAGAGAAACATATCTGAAGGTGTTAGAAGTGTTTTGCATGATTTTTGAAGTTAGAGCCTGAAATGTCAGAAAACGGCGTTTCAGCACTTAACAAACTTGGTTCTGGCAATGCAAGCTGAAACTCGGCCAAAAATTAAAATTGCAGTCTGTGCATGAATAAAACCTATTTTGCAACACAGAGAAACATATCTGAAGGTGTTAGAAGTGTTTTGCATGATTTTTGAAGTTAGAGCCTGAAATGTCAGAAAACGGCGTTTTCAGCACTTAACAAACTTGGTTCTGGCAATGCAAGCTGAAACTCGGCCAAAAATTAAAATTGCAGTCTGTGCATGAATAAAACCTATTTTTCAACACAGAGAAACATATCTGAAGGTGTTAGAAGTGTTTTGCATGATTTTTGAAGTTAGAGCCTGAAATGTCAGAAAACAGCGTTTCAGCACATAACAAACTTGGTTCTGGTAATGCAAGCTGAAACTCGGCCAAAAATTAAAATTGCAGTCTGTGCATGAATAAAACCTATTTTGCAACACAGAGAAACAAATCTGAAGGTGTTAGAAGTGTTTTGCATGATTTTTGAAGCTAGAGCCTGAAATGTCAGAAAAAGGCTTTTCAGCACATAACAAACTTGGTTCAGGCAATGCAAGCTGAAACTCGGCCCAAAATTAAAATTGCAGTCTGTGCATGAATAAAACCTATTTTGCAACACAGAGAAACATATCTGAAGGTGTTAGAAGTGTTTTGCATGATTTTTGAAGTTAGAGCCTGAAATGTCAGAAAACGGCGTTTCAGCACTTAACAAACTTGGTTCTGGCAATGCAAGCTGAAACTCGGCCAAAAATTAAAATTGCAGTCTGTGCATGAATAAAACCTATTTTTCAACACAGAGAAACATATCTGAAGGTGTTAGAAGTGTTTTGCATGATTTTTGAAGTTAGAGCCTGAAATGTCAGAAAACAGCGTTTCAGCACATAACAAACTTGGTTCTGGTAATGCAAGCTGAAACTCGGCCAAAAATTAAAATTGCAGTCTGTGCATGAATAAAACCTATTTTGCAACACAGAGAAACATATCTGAAGGTGTTAGAAGTGTTTTGCATGATTTTTGAAGTTAGAGCCTGAAATGTCAGAAAACAGCGTTTCAGCACATAACAAACTTGGTTCTGGTAATGCAAGCTGAAACTCGGCCAAAAATTAAAATTGCAGTCTGTGCATGAATAAAACCTATTTTGCAACACAGAGAAACATATCTGAAGGTGTTAGAAGTGTTTTGCATGATTTTTGAAGTTAGAGCCTGAAATGTCAGAAAACGGCGTTTCAGCACATAACAAACTCGGTTCAGGCAATGCAAGCTGAAACTCGGCCAAAAATTAAAATTGCAGTCTGTGCATGAATAAAACCTATTTTTCAACACAGAGAAACATATCTGAAGGTGTTAGAAGTGTTTTGCATGATTTTTGAAGTTAGAGCCTGAAATGTCAGAAAACAGCGTTTCAGCACATAACAAACTTGGTTCTGGTAATAAAAGCTGAAACTCGGCCAAAAATTAAAATTGCAGTCTGTGCATGAATAAAACCTATTTTGCAACACAGAGAATCATATCTGAAGGTGTTAGAAGTGTTTTGCATGATTTTTGAAGTTAGAGCCTGAAATGTCAGAAAACAGCGTTTCAGCACATAACAGACTTGGTTCAGGCAAAGCAAGCTGAAACTCGGCCCAAAATTAAAATTGCAGTCTGTGCATGAATAAAACCTATTTTGCAACACAGAGAAACATATCTGAAGGTGTTAGAAGTGTTTTGCATGATTTTTGAAGTTAGAGCCTGAAATGTCAGAAAACGGCGTTTCAGCACATAACAAACTCGGTTCAGGCAATGCAAGCTGAAACTCGGCCAAAAATTAAAATTGCAGTCTGTGCATGAATAAAACCTATTTTTCAACACAGAGAAACATATCTGAAGGTGTTAGAAGTGTTTTGCATGATTTTTGAAGTTAGAGCCTGAAATGTCAGAAAACGGCGTTTCAGCACATAACAAACTTGGTTCTGGCAATGCAAGCTGAAACTCGGTCCAAAATTAAAATTGCAGTCTGTGCATGAATAAAACCTATTTTGCAACACAGAGAAACATATCTGAAGGTGTTAGAAGTGTTTTGCATGATTTTTGAAGTTAGAGCCTGAAATGTCAGAAAAAGGCTTTTCAGCACATAACAAACTTGGTTCTGGCAATGCAAGCTGAAACTCGGTCCAAAATTAAAATTGCAGTCTGTGCATGAATAAAACCTATTTTGCAACACAGAGAAACATATCTGAAGGTGTTAGAAGTGTTTTGCATGATTTTTGAAGTTAGAGCCTGAAATGTCAGAAAACGGCGTTTCAGCACATAACAAACTCGGTTCAGGCAATGCAAGCTGAAACTCGGCCAAAAATTTAAATTGCAGTCTGTGCATGAATAAAACCTATTTTGCAACACAGAGAAACATATCTGAAGGTGTTAGAAGTGTTTTGCATGATTTTTGAAGTTAGAGCCTGAAATGTCAGAAAACAGCGTTTCAGCACATAACAAACTTGGTTCTGGTAATGCAAGCTGAAACTCGGCCAAAAATTAAAATTGCAGTCTGTGCATGAATAAAACCTATTTTGCAACACAGAGAAACATATCTGAAGGTGTTAGAAGTGTTTTGCATGATTTTTGAAGTTAGAGCCTGAAATGTCAGAAAACGGTGTTTTAGCACATAACAAACTTGTTTCAGGCAATGCAAGCTGAAACTCGGCCAAAAATTAAAATTGCAGTCTGTGCATGAATAAAACATATTTTGCAACAAAGAGAAACATATCTGAAGGTGTTAGAAGTGTTTTGCATGATTTTTGAAGTTAGAGCCTGAAATGTCAGAAAACGACGTTTTAGCACATAACAAACTTGGTTCAGGCAATGCAAGCTGAAACTCGGCCCAAAATTAAAATTGCAGTCTGTGCATGAATAAAACCTATTTTGCAACACAGAGAAACATATCTGAAGGTGTTAGAAGTGTTTTGCATGATTTTTGAAGTTAGAGCCTGAAATGTCAGAAAACGGCGTTTCAGCACTTAACAAACTTGGTTCTGGCAATGCAAGCTGAAACTCGGCCAAAAATTAAAATTGCAGTCTGTGCATGAATAAAACCTATTTTGCAACACAGAGAAACATATCTGAAGGTGTTAGAAGTGTTTTGCATGATTTTTGAAGTTAGAGCCTGAAATGTCAGAAAACGGCGTTTTTCAGCACTTAACAAACTTGGTTCTGGCAATGCAAGCTGAAACTCGGCCAAAAATTAAAATTGCAGTCTGTGCATGAATAAAACCTATTTTTCAACACAGAGAAACATATCTGAAGGTGTTAGAAGTGTTTTGCATGATTTTGAAGTTAGAGCCTGAAATGTCAGAAAACAGCGTTTCAGCACATAACAAACTTGGTTCTGGTAATGCAAGCTGAAACTCGGCCAAAAATTAAAATTGCAGTCTGTGCATGAATAAAACCTATTTTGCAACACAGAGAAACAAATCTGAAGGTGTTAGAAGTGTTTTGCATGATTTTTGAAGCTAGAGCCTGAAATGTCAGAAAAAGGCTTTTCAGCACATAACAAACTTGGTTCAGGCAATGCAAGCTGAAACTCGGCCCAAAATTAAAATTGCAGTCTGTGCATGAATAAAACCTATTTTGCAACACAGAGAAACATATCTGAAGGTGTTAGAAGTGTTTTGCATGATTTTTGAAGTTAGAGCCTGAAATGTCAGAAAACGGCGTTTCAGCACTTAACAAACTTGGTTCTGGCAATGCAAGCTGAAACTCGGCCAAAAATTAAAATTGCAGTCTGTGCATGATAAAACCTATTTTTCAACACAGAGAAACATATCTGAAGGTGTTAGAAGTGTTTTGCATGATTTTTGAAGTTAGAGCCTGAAATGTCAGAAAACAGCGTTTCAGCACATAACAAACTTGGTTCTGGTAATGCAAGCTGAAACTCGGCCAAAAATTAAAATTGCAGTCTGTGCATGAATAAAACCTATTTTGCAACACAGAGAATCATATCTGAAGGTGTTAGAAGTGTTTTGCATGATTTTTGAAGTTAGAGCCTGAAATGTCAGAAAACGGCGTTTCAGCACATAACAGACTTGGTTCAGGCAATGCAAGCTGAAACTCGGCCAAAAATTAAAATTGCAGTCTGTGCATGAATAAAACCTATTTTTCAACACAGAGAAACATATCTGAAGGTGTTAGAAGTGTTTTGCATGATTTTTGAAGTTAGAGCCTGAAATGTCAGAAAACGGCGTTTCAGCACATAACAAACTTGGTTCTGGCAATGCAAGCTGAAACTCGGTCCAAAATTAAAATTGCAGTCTGTGCATGAATAAAACCTATTTTGCAACACAGAGAAACATATCTGAAGGTGTTAGAAGTGTTTTGCATGATTTTTGAAGTTAGAGCCTGAAATGTCAGAAAAAGGCTTTTCAGCACATAACAAACTTGGTTCTGGCAATGCAAGCTGAAACTCGGTCCAAAATTAAAATTGCAGTCTGTGCATGAATAAAACCTATTTTGCAACACAGAGAAACATATCTGAAGGTGTTAGAAGTGTTTTGCATGATTTTTGAAGTTAGAGCCTGAAATGTCAGAAAACGGCGTTTCAGCACATAACAAACTCGGTTCAGGCAATGCAAGCTGAAACTCGGCCAAAAATTTAAATTGCAGTCTGTGCATGAATAAAACCTATTTTGCAACACAGAGAAACATATCTGAAGGTGTTAGAAGTGTTTTGCATGATTTTTGAAGTTAGAGCCTGAAATGTCAGAAAACAGCGTTTCAGCACATAACAAACTTGGTTCTGGTAATGCAAGCTGAAACTCGGCCAAAACTTAAAATTGCAGTCTGTGCATGAATAAAACCTATTTTGCAACACAGAGAAACATATCTGAAGGTGTTAGAAGTGTTTTGCATGATTTTTGAAGTTAGAGCCTGAAATGTCAGAAAACGGTGTTTTAGCACATAACAAACTTGTTTCAGGCAATGCAAGCTGAAACTCGGCCAAAAATTAAAATTGCAGTCTGTGCATGAATAAAACATATTTTGCAACAAAGAGAAACATATCTGAAGGTGTTAGAAGTGTTTTGCATGATTTTTGAAGTTAGAGCCTGAAATGTCAGAAAACGACGTTTTAGCACATAACAAACTTGGTTCAGGCAATGCAAGCTGAAACTCGGCCCAAAATTAAAATTGCAGTCTGTGCATGAATAAAACCTATTTTGCAACACAGAGAAACATATCTGAAGGTGTTAGAAGTGTTTTGCATGATTTTTGAAGTTAGAGCCTGAAATGTCAGAAAACGGCGTTTCAGCACTTAACAAACTTGGTTCTGGCAATGCAAGCTGAAACTCGGCCAAAAAATAAAATTGCAGTCTGTGCATGAATAAAACCTATTTTGCAACACAGAGAAACATATCTGAAGGTGTTAGAAGTGTTTTGCATGATTTTTGAAGTTAGAGCCTGAAATGTCAGAAAACGGCGTTTTCAGCACTTAACAAACTTGGTTCTGGCAATGCAAGCTGAAACTCGGCCAAAAATTAAAATTGCAGTCTGTGCATGAATAAAACCTATTTTTCAACACAGAGAAACATATCTGAAGGTGTTAGAAGTGTTTTGCATGATTTTTGAAGTTAGAGCCTGAAATGTCAGAAAACAGCGTTTCAGCACATAACAAACTTGGTTCTGGTAATGCAAGCTGAAACTCGGCCAAAAATTAAAATTGCAGTCTGTGCATGAATAAAACCTATTTTGCAACACAGAGAAACAAATCTGAAGGTGTTAGAAGTGTTTTGCATGATTTTTGAAGCTAGAGCCTGAAATGTCAGAAAAAGGCTTTTCAGCACATAACAAACTTGGTTCAGGCAATGCAAGCTGAAACTCGGCCCAAAATTAAAATTGCAGTCTGTGCATGAATAAAACCTATTTTGCAACACAGAGAAACATATCTGAAGGTGTTAGAAGTGTTTTGCATGATTTTTGAAGTTAGAGCCTGAAATGTCAGAAAACGGCGTTTCAGCACTTAACAAACTTGGTTCTGGCAATGCAAGCTGAAACTCAGCCAAAAATTAAAATTGCAGTCTGTGCATGAATAAAACCTATTTTTCAACACAGAGAAACATATCTGAAGGTGTTAGAAGTGTTTTGCATGATTTTTGAAGTTAGAGCCTGAAATGTCAGAAAACAGCGTTTCAGCACATAACAAACTTGGTTCTGGTAATGCAAGCTGAAACTCGGCCAAAAATTAAAATTGCAGTCTGTGCATGAATAAAACCTATTTTGCAACACAGAGAAACATATCTGAAGGTGTTAGAAGTGTTTTGCATGATTTTTGAAGTTAGAGCCTGAAATGTCAGAAAACGGCGTTTCAGCACATAACAAACTCGGTTCAGGCAATGCAAGCTGAAACTCGGCCAAAAATTAAAATTGCAGTCTGTGCATGAATAAAAC